>NC_085991.1:20704083-21010511 GCF_030014385.1 Trichomycterus rosablanca | reverse complement strand
TGTTACATCAGAATATTCATGACTTAATTTGTTTTTAAGTTCTTTATTGATTAAAGTAGCAGTAGTAGAATGAAAATATGCCACACCAGTGGCAAGTACTGTATGTGTTATAATATTACTACATCATGAAAAAAGTAAGGCAATCAAAAACATAGCTAATGAAGCCATCATAACAACTTGTAAGGCACCAGAACAATGTGGAAGTGTGGAATTTGTGTCATAACACGTGAAAAAGTTGCTGCAGTAAATCTAAATTCATTCAGCAGTAAAAACCATTTGAAGTCGCATTTTATTTCATGAACTGAACAAATGTTTTCCAGTCTTTTTTTTTTTAACCTTGAGGTTCTTGCTGTACATGGCTTTGGTTCTGCGATTATGATTTTGACATCAGACTTAAGGTAGTAAATTTCATCAGGTGGATTTGGCCACACAAAGGAATTTCTGTTTCAATTTTGTAGCATGCAGCTAACTTGCACCTCATCTCCTACAGACAGCAGTACCTGCCCAACGAATGGCAGGTCATCGTACTTGACAATAACAAAATCTCAGGGACCACTTCATCAAAAACATAATTATTAATATTCATTGTAATTACTGCTCTTATTAAGGAAGACTAGAATGGAAAAAAGTGGTTTTAATATTTAAAAATAATTTTAAAACATTAAAAAGTCAGTATAACAATGTCATTGTCAATTTAGTGCAACAGCGAAATTCTGTTGCACTGAATGACTGTTCTTGTACTGAATGACAGAAATTTTACTTTAGCACATTTTACAGTTATCCCAGTGGTGGGCAAAAGCTAACATTGACCTTAGCTCAAAGACATTTCTACACATATTCACATTTAAATGTTAATAACCTTGTTTGTTTACAAGAGTAACCGTAATATTACGTTTTCTGTGTTGTACTGAATGACACTCAGTTTTGTTCTTTAATGTACTGTGTCAGTAAAAAGACATTTTTATCAAATAATGTTAAAATGCATTGACCATGTGTGTGTGCTGAAGGGTCCCCAGGTGTCTTCTTTTGTTGTTATAATTGGTCACATGACTGCAGTAGCTTGATTGCATATTAAAATAAGGCTTTTTATTAACGTTGTACTGAATGACAACTGAAGATTGGGAAAATGAGGACTGAAAGTATCCTGAATATTATTAATATTAAAAAACACATCTGATTGAATATTATTTAATATGTCACACATGACATTTGTACAATTATGCCAAAGCAGTAAATTTTAAGTTTTACTTAAGATTAATTAGTTTTTTCTTAATGTTTTATTACTTAAAGAGGTAGGGGGACCGTTGCACTGAATGACATTTTGGGGGTTTCAAGGGTTATTTTTTCAAAAATCATAAATTTTCCGTAAAAATTACTTTAGGTTTCAGTAAAGATGTACAAATGGAGTAGATTGAAGGTATATCCACTTATATTAATATAATTGTATATTATTTATCAAGTGGGGACACTAAAAAGTTACGTCTCTTCTTTGACCCATATACACTATATTGCCAAAAGTATTCGCTCGTCTGCCTTCACACACATATGAATTTGAGTGACATCCCATTCTTAATCCACAGGGTTTAATTTGATGTTGGCACACCCTTTCCAGCTATAACAGCTTCAATTCTTCTGGGAAGGCCTTCCACAAGGTTTAGGGGTGTGTTTATGGGGATTTTTTACCATTCTTCCAACAGCGCATTTGTGAGGTCAAACACTGATGTTGGACGAGAAGGCCTGCCTCACAGTCTCTGCTCTAATTCATCCCAAAGGTGTTCTATCGGGTTGAGGTCAGGACTCTGTGCAGGCCAGTCAAGTTCTTTCACACCAAACTCGCTCATCCATGTCTTTATGGACCTTGCTTTGTGCACTGGTGCGCAGTCATGTTGGAACTAAACTGTTCCCACAAAGTGGGGAGCATGAAATTGTCAAGTCAACTTTATTTATATAGCGCTTTTTACAATAGACATTGTCTCAAAGCAACTTTACAAAATCCAGGACCAACAGATACAAAAACCCCTGTTGAGCAAGCCGAGGGCGACTGTGGCAAGGAAAAACTCCTTGAAAATTACAGGAAGAAACCTTGAGAGGAACCAGACTCAGAAGGGCCCATCCTTCTTGGGTGGTCTGGAGGATACTTTAAATAAATAGGATTTACACAAATCATACAAACACAGAATTAAATGAACTAAAAGTTATAACTGGCAATAAATAAATAATAATAGAGTTATTATTCAGTCTAGTCTTCAATAAAGTCTGTAGTGAGTTCTTGTCATTCTTGGTGCAATTACTCCAGATCCGTCACATCCGGCAGGAGCAGCATCGTTGGCACTGCAGTCTCGACTTTAATCCTTAACCTCGTAAACAGGTTTCCATCAGAATGCCCTTGGGGTAAAACAATAGAGAATGTAGTTAATAATGTACAATGCTAGTTAAGTATCCTATCACGGTACCATGCTGGAATTTACTAAGCTCCTGAGAGCGACCCATTCTTTCAGAAATGTTTGTAGAAGCAGTCTGCATGCCTAGGTGCTTGGTTTTATACACCTGTGGCATATATACGTATATATATATACAGTATATATACAGTGGGGCCAAAAAGTATTTAGTCAGCCACTGATTGTGCAAGTTCTCCTACTTAGAAAGATGAGAGAAGTTTTCATCATAGGTACAATTCAACTATGAGAGACAAAATGAGAAAAAAAAATCCAGGAAATCACATTGTAGGATTTTTAAAGAATTTATTTGTAAATTATGGTGGAAAATAAGTATTTGGTCACCCACAAACAAGCAAGATTTCTGGCTCTCACAGACCTGTAACTTCTTCTTTAAGGAGCTCTTCTGTCCTCCACTCGTTACCTGTATTAATGGCACGTGTTTGACCTTGTTATCTGTATAAAAGACACCTGTCCACAGCCAGACTCCAAACTCAACCATGGCCAAGACCAAAGAGCTGTCGAAGGACACCAGGAAGAAAATTGTAGACCTGCACCAGGCTGGGAAGAGTGAATCTACAATAGGCAAGCAGGTTGATGTGAATAAATCAACTGTGGGAGCAATTGTAAGAAAATGGAAGACATACAAGACCATTGATAATCTCCCTCGATCTGGGGCCCCACGCAAGATCTCATCCCGTGGGGTCAAAATTATCATGAGAACGGTGAGCAAAAATCCCAGAACTACACAGAGGGACCAGATGAATGACCTGCAGAGAGCTGGGACCAAAGTAAACAAAGGCTACCATCAGTAACACACTATGCCGAGAGGGACTCAAATCCTGCAGTGCCAGGCGTGTCCCCCTGCTTAACCCTCATATTACCTTCAGATTTACTAACACCTTTTATGCTTGGGGTCAATTTGATATAATCTCCAGAAAATGATTATAATTAAAATTGTTACCCAAATTTATGTCACATACTTTTTGTTTGTTTATTGACCACCTAAATAGCCTTTTAAAAAATAAACACCCCCCCACCCCCTTATACATCCATAATACCTGTTGCGCGACTATGTAAAAATATGCAGATCACCATCAAATCTCAATGCTTTACCTAAAATTGGAAGTAAAGATCTTTTTGCTGTTTTAATGGATTTATATGAGTGACATATTTTTGTTATCTATAACATTTGGAATGAAAAACAATTTCTGTTATATGGAATTTTACCCTGTTTGGGGTCAATTTGACACATGCAATTTCAAAAATTTAAAGGATTAAAAAGGATTTTATTTGTAAAACAGATCATCATTATGGGCATGTATTGTCTGAAAGGACAGAGCCCACAAAATGCAATTAGACATTCATCCACAGTCACGTTGGGGCCTGGATTGTAAAGAAAGGGTAATCGCTGAACCCACTTGTCCCATACATCCCATATTGCTGCAAGTTTGTCACGCTCTCGTCGGCCCTGCCTTGTTTCTCTGTCATCAAAGTGTATGACACGGGAGAAAACATGGAATGTGTTTAGAGGCATGGTGGCTGGAAATATTGCCCTTCCAGTGTCAGCAGCCCAAACACTTGCTGTTGCTTTGCCTTTTGACTTGTGCACTCCCGCCAAAATAAGCAACCCAATGTAGCCTTGCAAGTGGGTCACGTCCAAGTCTTTCCAACTGTCCCCATACACACACCTCCCCTCTAAATTTGTCATCTCAAGTATATCCTTTTCAATTGATGGTGTCATGAAGAGCTCAAATGCTGATTTTATGTCTTGGACATGACTGACAGCATATCTGGTGGGGTCTGGAAGCATTTTGTTGACATTAGCAGCACTAAGTCTGCCTTGTTATTCCAATGGGACGACCATAATAACTTTTCAGTTTTGGAAGGTTGTGTGTTTGCTGGTGGTTCAGAGACAAAAGAATGGTCAACACTAAGGGTCTCATTCTTATCAGAGGAGGATGCCTAATACTCCGGGTCCTCCTCAACATCATCCTCTATCTCTATTCACTGAAACCATATTTTCCTGTCCCCACAGCATGGAAAATATGAAAAATCTTGCGAGGAAGATGTTTCCCCCTCCCCCAGGTTGTGTGAACTATTAGTGGTTCTCGTACTACTACAGTTATGGTTATGTGAGGTTAGGGCCTTAAAGTTTTTTGAAGATTATAAAATTGCATGTCAATGTGACCTTAATATCATCCTAAACAACCAAAACAAATGTGTGTAAAATGTTGATATTTTTTATATGTTTTATACAGCCTGGGGTCAAATTGACCCCAACGAACACCGATGCGTACAACATGCGTACAGGACACTGAAAACATAACATAATGTTAACTTTATGTTTACCCAGTTGTCCCCATTAAATTAGGAAAAGTCATCAAATATGAAGCAAAAAAAATGAGGTCAATCATTTATTTAATGACGTTAAACATTGAATGGGGTCAAATTGACCCCAAAGGTAATAGGAGGGTTAAGCCAGTACATGTCCAGGCCCGTCTGAAGTTTGCCAGAGAGCATATGGATGATCCAGAAGAGGATTGGGAGAATATCATGTGGTCAGATGAAACCAAAATGGATCTTTTTGGTAAAAACTCAACTCGTCGTGTTTGGAGGAAGAAGAATGCTGAGTTGCATCCCAAGAACACCATACCTACTGTGAAGCATGGGGGTGGAAACATCATGCTTTGGGGCTGTTTTTCTGCAAAGGGGACAGGACGACTGATCCGTGTTAAGGGAAGAATGAACGGGGCCATGTATCGTGAGATTTTAAGCCAAAACCTCCTTCCATCAGTGAGAGCATTGAAGATGGAACGTGGCTGGGTCTTCCAGCATGACAATGATCCCAAACACACCGCTCGGACAACGAAGGAGTGGCTCCGTAAAAAGCATTTCAAGGTCCTGGAGTGGCCTAGCCAGTCTCCAGACCTCAACCCCATAGAAAATTTGTGGAGGAAGTTAAAAGTCCGTGTTGCCCAGCGACAGCCCCAAAACATCACTGCTCTAGAGGAGATCTGCATGAAGGAATGGGCCAAAATACCAGCTACAGTGTGTGCAAACCTGGTGAAGACTTACAGGAAACGTTTGACCTCTGTCACAAAGGTTATGTTACAAAGTATTGAGTTGAACTTTTGTTATTGACCAAATACTTATTTTCCACCATAATTTACAAATATATTCTTTAAAAATCCTACAATGTGATTTCCTGGATTTATTTTTTCTCATTTTGTCTCTCATAGTTGAAGTGTACCTATGATGAAAATTACAGACCTCTCTCATCTTTCTAAGTAGGAGAACTTGCACAATCAGTGGCTGACTAAATACTTTTTGGCCCCACTGTATATACAGTGTATCACAAAAGTGAGTACACCCCTCACATTTCTGCAAAAATTTTATTATATCTTTTCATGGGACAACACTATAGAAATAAAACTTGGATATAACTTAGAGTAGTCAGTGTACAACTTGTATAGCAGTGTAGATTTACTGTCTTCTGAAAATAACTCAACACACAGCCATTAATGTCTAAATGGCTGGCAACATAAGTGAGTACACCCCACAGTGAACATGTCCAAATTGTGCCCAAAGTGTCAATATTTTGTGTGACCACCATTATTATCCAGCACTGCCTTAACCCTCCTGGGCATGGAATTCACCAGAGCTGCACAGGTTGTTACTGGAATCCTCTTCCACTCCTCCATGATGACATCACGGAGCTGGTGGATGTTAGACACCTTGAACTCCTCCACCTTCCATTTGAGGATGTGCCACAGGTGCTCAATTGGGTTTAGTCCATCACCTTTACCTTCAGCTTCCTCAGCAAGGCAGTTGTCATCTTGGAGGTTGTGTTTGGGGTCGTTAACCTGTTGGAAAACTGCCATGAGGCCCAGTTTTCGAAGGGAGGGGATCATGCTCTGTTTCAGAATGTCACAGTACATGTTGGAATTCATGTTTCCCTCAATGAACTGCAGCTCCCCAGTGCCAGCAACACTCATGCAGCCCAAGACCATGATGCTACCACCACCATGCTTGACTGTAGGCAAGATACAGTTGTCTTGGTACTTCTCACCAGGGCGCCGCCACACATGCTGGACACCATCTGAGCCAAACAAGTTTATCTTGGTCTCGTCAGACCACAGGGCATTCCAGTAATCCATGTTCTTGGACTGCTTGTCTTCAGCAAACTGTTTGCGGGCTTTCTTGTGCGTCAGCTTCCTTCTGGGATGACGACCATGCAGACCGAGTTGATGCAGTGTGCGACGTATGGTCTGAGCACTGACAGGCTGACCTCCCACGTCTTCAACCTCTGCAGCAATGCTGGCAGCACTCATGTGTCTATTTTTTAAAGCCAACCTCTGGATATGATGCCGAACACGTGGACTCAACTTCTTTGGTCGACCCTGGCGAAGCCTGTTCCGAGTGGAACCTGTCCTGGAAAACCGCTGTATGACCTTGGCCACCATGCTGTAGCTCAGTTTCAGGGTGTTAGCAATCTTCTTATATCTTCTTCTATTTCTCACATCCTCAGAGAGTTCTTTGCCATTAGGTGCCATGTTGAATATCCAGTGGCCAGTATGAGAGAATTGTACCCAAAACACCAAATTTAACAGCCCTGCTCCCCATTTACACCTGGGACCTTGACACATGACACCAGGGAGGGACAACGACACATTTGGGCACAATTTGGACGTGTTCACTGTGGGTTGTACTCACTTATGTTGCCAGCTATTTAGACATTAATGGCTGTGTGTTGAGTTATTTTCAGAAGACAGTAAATCTACACTGCTATACAAGCTGTACACTGACTACTCTAAGTTATATCCAAGTTTCATGTCTATAGTGTTGTCCCATGAAAAGATATAATGAAATATTTGCAGAAATGTGAGGGGTGTACTCACTTTTGTGATACACTGTATAAATATATACTGTATATATACAGGGGTTGGACAAAATAACTGAAACACCTGGTTTTAGACCACAATAATTTATTAGTATGGTGTAGGGCCTCCTTTTGCGGCCAATACAGCGTCAATTCGTCTTGGAAATGACATATACAAGTCCTGCACAGTGGTCAGAGGGATTTTAAGCCATTCTTCTTGCAGGATAGTGGCCAGGTCACTACGTGATGCTGGTGGAGGAAAACGTTTCCTGACTCGCTTCTCCAAAACACCCCAAAGTGGCTCAATAATATTTAGATCTGGTGACTGTGCAGGCCATGGGAGATGTTCAACTTCACTTTCATGTTCATCAAACCAATCTTTTACCAGTCTTGCTGTGTGTATTGGTGCATTGTCATCCTGATACACGGCACCGCCATTGGATGCACATGGTCCTCCAGAATGGTTCGGTAGTCCTTGGCAGTGACGCGCCCATCTAGCACAAGTATTGGGCCAAGGGAATGCCATGATATGGCAGCCCAAACCATCACTGATCCACCCCCATGCTTCACTCTGGGCATGCAACAGTCTGGGTGGTACACTTCTTTGGGGCTTCTCCACACCGTAACTCTCCCGGATGTGGGGAAAACAGTAAAGGTGGACTCATCAGAGAACAATACATGTTTCACATTGTCCACAGCCCAAGATTTGCGCTCCTTTGCACTCCTTTCCAAACCAACGTTTGGCATTGGCACGAGTGACCAAAGTTTTGGCTATAGCAGCCCGGCCGTGTATATTGACCCTGTGGAGCTCCCGACGGACAGTTCTGGTGGAAACAGGAGAGTTGAGGTGCACATTTAATTCTGCCGTGATTTGGGCAGCCGTGGTTTTATGTTTTTTGGATACAATCCGGGTTAGCACCCGAACATCCCTTTCAGACAGCTTCCTCTTGCGTCCACAGTTAATCCTGTTGGATGTGGTTTGTCCTTCTTGGTGGTATGCTGAGATTACCCTGGATACCGTGGCTCTTGATACATCACAAAGACTTGCTGTCTTGGTCACAGATGCGCCAGCAAGACGTGCACCAACAATTTGTTCTCTTTTGAACTCTGGTATGTCACCCATAATGTTGTGTGCATTGCAATATTTTGAGCAAAACTGTGCTCTTACCCTGCTAATTGAACCTTCACACTCTGCTCTTACTGGTGCAATGTGCAATTAATGAAGATTGGCCACCAGACTGGTCCAATTTAGCCATGAAACCTACCACACTAAAATGACAGGTGTTTCAGTTATTTTGTCCAACCCCTGTATATACAGTGGGGGAAATAAGTAGTTGATCCCCTGCTGATTTTGTAAGTTTACCCCCTTACAAAGACTTGAACAGTCTATAATTTTTATGGAAGGTTTATTTTAACAGAGAGAGACAGAATATCAACAAAAAATCCAGAAAAAAATTAAATTAATTTGTATTTAATTAAGGGAAATAAGTATTTGATCCCCTACCAACTAGCAAGAATTCTGACCCCCACAGACCGGTTATGTGCACAAAAGGCACACAAATTAGTCCTGTCCCTGTATAAAAGACACCTGTCACAGAATTAGTTTCTTCCGTTCAAATCTCTCGACCACCATGGGCAAGACCAAAGAGCTATCAAAGGACGTCAGGGACAAGATTGTAGACCTGCACAAGGCTGGAATGGGCTACAAGACCATCAGCAAGAAGCTTGTTGAGAAAGAGACCACTGTTGGTGCGATAATTCAAAAATGGAAGAAATACAAGATCACAGTCAATGGCCCTCGCTCTGGAGCTCCATGCAAGATCTCACCTCGTGGGGTAAAAATGATTCTGAGAAAGGTGAGGTCAGTCTAGAATTACACGGGAGGAGCTTGTCAATATTCTCAAGGGAGCTGGGAGCAGAGAAATGCTGGATATGACCCCAAGAACACCATCCCCACTGGGCATTTCTCTGCCTCCAAACACGGCGAGTGGAGTTGATGCCAAAGAGCTCAATTTTGGTCTCATCTGACCATATCACATTCTCCCAAGCTTTCTCTGAATCATTCAGATGTTCATTGGCAAACTTCAGACGGGCCTGTACATGAGCCTTCTTGAGCAGAGGGACTTTGCGGGCACTGCAGGATCTCAATCCATTACGGCGAAGTGTGTTACTAATGGTTTTCTTGGTGACTGTGCTCCCAGCTCCCTTGAGATCATTGACAAGCTCCTCCCGTGTAATTCTGGGCTGACCTCACCTTTCTCAGAATCATTCTTACCCCACCAGGTGAGATGTTGCATGGAGCTCCAGAGTAAGGGGGATTGACTGTGATCTTGTATTTCTTCCATTTTCAAATGATCGCACCAACAGTGGTCTCTTTCTCACCAAACTTCTTGCTGATGGTCTTGTAGCCCATTCCAGCCTTGTGCAGGTCTACAATCCTGTCCCTGACGTCCTTTGATAGCTCTTTGGTCTTGCCCATGGTGGTCGAGAGATTTGAACGGAAGAAACTGATTCTGTGACAGGAGTCTTTTATACAGGGACAGGACTAATTTGTGTGCCTTTTGTGCACATAACCGGTCTGTGGGGGTCAGAAATCTTGCTGGTTGGTAGGGGATCAAATACTTATTTCCCTTAATTAAATACAAATTAATTTATAACTTTTATTTAATGTTTTTTTTCTGGATTTTTTGTTGATATTCTGTCTCTCTGTTAAAATAAACCTTCCATAAAATTATAGACTGTTCAAGTCTTTGTAAGGGGGTAAACTTACAAAATCATCAGGGGATCAAATACTTATTTTCCCCACTGTATATACACACACATCCGATATTTCATTATTTCATTAGTGAAATTCCCAGTAACATATCACTAATGTTAATAAGAGCTCATGAATAAGGCTTTATGTTGTAACTCTATAAGTCCTATCAGGCACCGCGCAGCATGTCACCTGACCATCCCTGCATCACCTGATCACTCTCGTCTGAAACTCATATAAGACTTGATTTTCTTTTCTTTATATACCCTTCACTCCATAGGCTCATGAACAGCAGTATATGTACGATGAACAATGACATAAGTATAAATATAGAAATCTCTTTAACCAATCCTGCTTTACCCACCCACCAATTACATATAGACACAATAATACAAAAATAAATAAATGAAGAAATGTGAAAATACAGATATAAATAATACAGAAATACAGAAATAAATGAATAAGTGTATGAATACAGAAATTGACCAAATGAATGTTGATGTATGGACATGTAAAAAAAACCATTAAATGTTCATTTTTGTCATGACACGTCCTTTTACATGACATTTTTTTTATTATTTATTTATTTATAGATTCAACTATTTGTGCATTTATTTATTTATACTTTGGCCTCCACAGCATTACACCTTTCCCATGTGTTTGTGCGTTGCTGGTGCTCAGTGTTTCGCAGTGTTTTCCTTGATCTTGTATTTTCTGATGTCTGTATAGATTTATTAACATTTGGCATAGGATTTGGTTTAGATTTTAGCCTAACATTAGAATAGCCTAGCATTTTGAGTTTTATTTTTGCTTTGTTTGTTATTTAGTGTTTATTATATGTTTGTCTTATAATATGGTGGTGTTTTTGCATATTGTAAATAAATTACTTTGCATTAGCATTCACATAGAGTACCTTCTAGTTAGCCTTCTTGTTACACACAGGATCCCTGATAAAACCAACTGAAAACTTATGGCAGCATACTGCATCTCCTCTTATCATCTCATAACATGTATATTAATTGGTACTCTACAACATGTGCATCATTTGGGGTGGAATTACTTGTATTATGCATGTAAACAGAGATTTCATCAGATTGTTGAGTAGTGTGTACATAGAAACACCTTTGTCTTATTATATAATAGAGAAAATCATTGCATAAAAACATAATCATTGATTCATATAGAACTGTACAGTAGGAATAAAAAACAACCTGTAAAAAGTTACTTTATCAACCAGTGATTTTGTGATGGTGGTGGAGACACTGTCTTACACATAATCCATTATCTCCCATAGATGCTTTCTGCAAAGGCCATAACAAGTTATACATTATTTGTACATATCATATATTTATACATATCAGTGAGCTCTTGCCATGTTGACGCCAACACTGTCACTCTGGAATAGACCTCTGAATTCAGTGTAGAAACATATCATCATATTGATTATTTGAGCATTTGAAATAACTTTTAATTGATTTAAGGGTTACCCTTTTTTCTAAGGGGACTGTAATGGGCCCTTATAGTATCTGTAATTATTGTTTTCCAGACAAGCATTCAGAGTTTTCTTTCTTTCTTTTTTATTTTGTCTTTCACGCAAAGACCAGAGTATGACACCCTAGAAGAAAGTCTTCAAATTAAAATGTGGGAAAATTGACATGTGTGACACAGAGGCAGAGATGTGTGTGGCTGCCAAAAATCAACAGTATTCAGTCTGACATGTTCTCCCTGATTGTGCATTTTTTTTTTTTTCTGAGTACTCAAAATCTCAGGAGGTAGACTAGCAAATGCAAATTACCCTTGGGTGTAGGTGAGAACATGAAGGGGTTAATGTGTGGAGCCCTGCGTTGGACTTTCTGTTGTATTCCTGCATTCTGCCCAATGCACCCTGACCCAACATTACATCACTTTTTATCTTAATAAGATGTGATTAAGTGAAAATGAATAAAGAATGCACATTTGGAAGAGTGAGCTTGAAAGTGGCTAGGATTAAGCTGATGGTGGATTTAATGCTAATAGCTTTTTGCATTATGTTATTTATGAAATCCAACAAAATCTCTTTACACACTAGCATTCTTATGAATTTTACATGCTGTTGGGTCAGAATGGCCCCAGATTGTTTCATGCTAATAATGCCAGACTGTTGTAGATAAAAAAATAAATGCTCCACTTCCTCCTGAGGGATCAGGAGGATGTGAGTATGAGGATGTTTTGCAGTAATTGACTGTGACACATAACACACATTACTACACGATGATCTTCTATAGTCAAAACGCTGAAGGGCTGAAGGGTAACATATCATATTGCTGTCATGAGTAAGCACTAAATTTAAGGCAGAGGCATGTCTTGTCATCAGGGTTCATCTGGGAATGTTGTCTAGCTTTAGCAGGTGTGAAGAAGACCTCTCTTATGGTGCACTGGACCTCACTGCAACTCACAAAACATTCCTCCATCAGTCTTTTAGCCATTATTTTAGCACTTATGCCTTTTAGTGCCTCCACTGGCCTCGTCATGTCTCGCGCATCACTGTTCTATTTGTTGCAGTGGGTTTTTTAGTTACACCACATTTAGAAAAAACTCTTATTTGTGATTATGAGTTTGAGTTACAGATCATTCCTGTGTAATATTTCAGCTGATGTTAGCTAAAGTTTTAGCTAAGGTTAGCTTAAGTTATTGCACCAGGGCAAGTGTCTAGCTGTTTAAGGACCAAAAATCTAACTACAGTTGAAGTCGAAAGTTTACATACACATATGTTTAACATACAGTGTATCACAAAAGTGAGTACACCCCTCACATTTCTGCAAATATTTTATTATATCTTTTCATGGGACAACACTATAGAAATAAAACTTGGATATAAGTTAGAGTAGTCAGTGTACAACTTGTATAGCAGTGTAGATTTACTGTCTTCTGAAAATAACTCAACACACAGCCATTAATGTCTAAATGGCTGGCAACATAAGTGAGTACACCCCACAGTGAACATGTCCAAATTGTGCCCAAAGTGTCAATATATTGTGTGACCACCATTATTATCCAGCACTGCCTTAACCCTCCTGGGCATGGAGTTCACCAGAGCTGCACAGGTTGCTACTGGAATCCTCTTCCACTCCTCCATGATGACATCACGGAGCTGGTGGATGTTAGACACCTTGAACTCCTCCACCTTCCACTTGAGGATGCGCCACAGGTGCTCAATTGGGTTTAGTCCATCACCTTTACCTTCAGCTTCCTCAGCAAGGCAGTTGTCATCTTGGAGGTTGTGTTTGGGGTCGTTATCCTGTTGGAAAACTGCCATGAGGCCCAGTTTTCGAAGGGAGGTGATCATGCTCTGTTTCAGAATGTCACAGTACATGTTGGAATTCATGTTTCCCTCAATGAACTGCAGCTCCCCAGTGCCAGCAACACTCATGCAGCCCAAGACCATGATGCTACCACCACCATGCTTGACTGTAGGCAAGATACAGTTGTCTTGGTACTTCTCACCAGGGCGCCGCCACACATGCTGGACACCATCTGAGCCAAACAAGTTTATCTTGGTCTCGTCAGACCACAGGGCATTCCAGTAATCCATGTTCTTGGACTGCTTGTCTTCAGCAAACTGTTTGCGGGCTTTCTTGTGCGTCAGCTTCCTTCTGGGATGACGACCATGCAGACCGAGTTGATGCAGTGTGCGGCGTATGGTCTGAGTACTAACAGGCTGACCTCCCACGTCTTCAACCTCTGCAGCAATGCTGGCAGCACTCAGGTGTCTATTTTTTAAAGCCAACCTCTGGATATGACGCCGAACACGTGGACTCGACTTCTTTGGTCGACCCTGGCGAAGCCTGTTCCGAGTGGAACCTGTCCTGGAAAACCGCTGTATGACCTTGGCCACCATGCTGTAGCTCAGTTTCATGGTGTTAGCAATCTTCTTATAGCCCAGGCCATCTTTGTGGAGAGCAACAATTCTATTTCTCACATCCTCAGAGAGTTCTTTGCCATGAGGTGCCATGTTGAATATCCAGTGGCCAGTATGAGACAATTGTACCCAAAACACCAAATTTAACAGCCCTGCTCCCCATTTACACCTGGGACCTTGACACATGACACCAGGGAGGGACAACGACACATTTGGGCACAATTTGGACATGTTCACTGTGGGGTGTACTCACTTATGTTGCCAGCTATTTAGACATTAATGGCTGTGTGTTGAGTTATTTTCAGAAGACAGTAAATATACACTGCTATACAAGCTGTACACTGACTACTCTAAGTTATATCCAAGTTTCATGTCTATAGTGTTGTCCCATGAAAAGATATAATGAAATATTTGCAGAAATGTGAGGGGTGTACTCACTTTTGTGATACACTGTAGCAGCTGCTGAAAGAGTTCGGCTGTGTTCCACATTAGAAGTTGTGTCCTTCTGCATTGCCTTTTTGGCCGGTAGAGGGGGCACAGAGGCGCAGGTGACTGATGTGCCAGTTAATCTTGACTGTCAATCACCTGTGACTCATAAACATACTTCACACTGTTTAGCCACTGAGATACATTAGAGGTGTAACCAAATCTTATTCCTTGGGCCAGCAGGTAACAACAAACAATAATAATTGGACTGTAGTTTGGGAAAAGAAGAAAAACAGCCACAAATCCTCGCCACGAAAATGGTCAGTTTTAGTAATAAACAGATACAAGGCTCTGCAGTTGACAGAATTGCTGAATGGCCGACTCACATAACTTACTCAGCACAACTACGTCACACACAGCTCATCGTGCACAGTAATAACGTCACTCACCTAGCCAATCATCATTGGAATTTTAGTTCCTTGCTTGATTTTCTGGAACTTGGCATGTGCTCATTGCAAGATAATTTTTTTAGACAATTTTAACATTTTCTGGAAGTGGGAGAGCTGTTTGAGGTGAAAGTTTTACACCCAAACCACACTGGAACCCGAATGCTGTTGAATAATTTTCTTAATGGCATTTCCCATCCTTGTTATTTACATGAAAAGGTTGAAGATTTAAAAGCAATGTCTAAAGAAATTTTTGAAAACCCAAGTAAACTGGACAGTCAGTGCATCACAGTACAATGTTATCACAAGTGCATTAAATGCAGAGCTCGGCTTTGATTTGCTGGAACCCACGCTGTTATTTAGAACATTCCGGTCATCATTAGTACCTGGCAACATGGCCGTGAAAAACAAATGAGGGGCTCTGATTCTCAAAACACAACCACAGTAAAGCGTATATATAATGTAGATATTTACAAAGAGCTGCCACATCAGCAGGACCTTAAAGCAGCTGTACTAAATTTCCGCTCACTAGCAAGTCATTTATTATTGCACAGCTAATCGAAAATTACAGTATTGATCTTCTTTTAGTGACAGAGACTTGGCTTGAAAGCAATGGCTCTGTGATTCCCAATAAAGCCTCTTTTCCACATATTAAGTGTTTCAAAATCAGAATTAGATTTATTGCCGTATAAATTTTTAAACATTCAAGGAATTTTGTGACTTGGTGTACTGATGCCTGTCATAGAGAAGATACAAACTAGTAATATTAAAAAGTGCATTTAATGTTCGTTTGCAGAAAATGTGTCCAGTGCAGATGTTTACAATATGAGCAGCATGTGCAGTGAACAAAGGTGCAGTGAACTGCATGTAAGCATTGTGCAGTGCAAATACACTATACACCGATAAGCCATAACATTAAAACCACCTTCTTGTTTCTACACACATTGTCCATTTTATCAGCTCCACTTACCATATAGAAGCACTTTGTAGTTCTACAATTATTGACTGTAGTCCATCTGTTTCTCTGCATGCTTTGTCAACTTCATGCTGTTCTGGTCAGGACCACCACAGAGTAGGTATTATTTGGGTGGTGGATCATTCTCAGCCCTGCAGTGACACTGACTTGGTGGTGGTGTGTTAGTGTGTTTTGTGCTGGTATGAGTGGATAAGACACAGCAATGCTGATGGAGTTTTTAAACACCTCACTGTCACTGCTGTACTGAGAAAAGTCCACCAACCAAAAATATATCCAGCCAACAGCGCCCTGTGAGCAGCGTCCTGTGACCACTGATGAAGGTCTGACCAAGATGACCAACTCAAACAGCAGCAATAGATGAGCAATCATTTCTGACTTTACATCTACAAGGTGGACCAACTAGGCAGAAGTGTCTAATAGAGTGGACAGTGAGTGGACACGATATTTAAAAACTCCAGCAGCGCTGCTGTGTCTGATTCACTCATACCAGCACAACACACACTAACACACCACCACCATGTCACTGCAGTGCTGAGAATGATCACCCAAATAATACCTGGTCTGTGGTGGTCCTGTGAGGGTCCCGACCATTGCAGAACAGGGTGAAAGCAGGCTAAAAAAGTATGTAGATAAATATATGGACTGCAGCCAGTAATTATAGAACCACAAAGTGCTTCTATATGGTAAGTGGAGCTGATAAAATGGACAGTGACTGTAAAAACAAGGTGGTTTTAATGTTATGGCTGATCGGTATAATTGCATGTATGTCACAACAGTGATACATCACAAATGTGCACATATTTTTTACGCAAAAATGTGGGCGGCACAGTGGCTAAGTGGGCCTCACAGCAAGAAGGTCCTGGGTTCGATCCCCAGGTGGGGCGTTCCAGGTTCTTTCTGTGTGGAGTTTGCATGTTCTCCCTGTGTCTGCGTGGGTTTCCTCCGGGTGCTCTGGTTTTCTCCCACAGTCCAAAGACATGCAAGTGAGGTGAATTGGAGACACTAAATTGTCCAGGACTGTGTTTGATATAAACTTGAGCTGATGAACCTTGTGTAATGAGTAACTACCGTTTCCTGTCATGAATGTAACCAACAGTGTAAAACATGACGTTAAAATCCTAATAAACAAACGCAAAACTGTCCATAAAAGGGAATAGAGAGTATGGGCCCTGAGCCTTGTTGATGAGGCCAGCTGCAGCGGGGGAAAAGCTGTTTTTGTGGTGGGAGGTTTTAGTCAGGATAGACCTCAGCATCTTGCCAGAGGGGTGTGGACGATAAAGTGTGTGTCCGGGGTGGAAGGGATCAGTCATGATCTTTCATTCTCGTTTCAATGTTCTGGATGGGTTTAGATTCTGGAGAGATGGCAGGCTGCAGACAATCACCTTCTCAGCAGAAAAGGTGACCTTTGAAGTGGCAGCAGGGTACCAGATGTTAATAAAGAAGCAGAGGATGGACTCAGTGATGGCTGTGTAAAAATGCACCATTAATGTCTTTGGTGGGATAAACTTTAGCTGCCACAGGAAGTACATCCTCTGCTGTACCTTTTTGGATGATGGAGCCCAAGGAAATGGATGGATTTTCCAGTGCTAACTAAGGAGCCACACAGGGTATTTTGTGGTAAGTGGAGCTATCTAAAATCCACAACCTTTTTAAAAAAAAAGTTGGAAAACCAAAAAAAAGCTGGTGGTGTGGCCTGTCTGTATAACAGTACCTTAGACATCAAGCAGATTGGGAATTCTCCACCTTCGAATACCTGGCATGGCATGTTAAATGTAATTGCCCTATTCTTATATTTGTCATCTTCCATCTACATCTCATATATGTAAATGAACCTGAAATAGTTGATGTTGCAAATCTCATATCATTTTTGTCTTTTTAGCATGTGAGCATGTACACAAACAACTAATGCATTCTCAACCTAACCTGCTGAGACATTTAACTGGAGGCTTGTCAATGGCATTGATACTGTCGCACCACAGCATGGTACAGCATGGAAAATGCAAATACTAAAAAACGCAGAGTTTCTTACATTTACTTTGACTTTAATTTGATTGCAGACAGGATGAACCTGAGGTATTTCATGTTTTATCTGCTCGACTTCATAAACTTAATAAACATCCATTCCTGCATTTCAGGCCTGCAACACATTCCAAAAACAGTTGGGACAGTAAAGCATTTACCACTTTGTAATGTTGCCATTTCTTTTCACCACACTTAAAAGACATTTTGGCATTGAGGAGACCAAGTGATTTAGTGTTTCAGCTTTTATTTTGTCTCATTCTTCCTGCAAACACATCTTAAGATGTGCAACAGTATGGGGTCGTCGTTGTCACATTTTTCCTTTCAAAATTCTCTATTGGGGTCAGGTCAGGACTGCAGGCAGGCCAGTCCAGTAGCCATACCCTCTTCTTCCTCAGCCATACCTTTGTAATGTGTGCAGCATGTGGTTTTGCATTGTCTTGTTGAAAAATGCATGGACATCCCTGGAAAAGACAACATCTTGAAGGCAGCATATGTTGCTCTAAGATCTCAATGTACTTTTCTGCATTAATGCTGCCATCACAGAAGTGTAAATGACCTTTGCCAAAGGCACTGACACAGCCCCATACCATGACAGGCCCTGGCTTTTGGACTTGTTGCTAGTAACAGTCTGGATGGTCCTTTTGGTCCGGTGCACACAGCGTCCATTTTTTCCAAAAAAAAGCCCTGGAATTCTGATTCATCTGACCAGAATACACGTTTCCACTGTGTGATGGTTCATCCTAGATGCCCCTGAGCCCAGAGAAGTCGATGCCGCTTTTGGACATGGTTAACATAAGGCTTCTATTTTGCACAGTAAAGTTTTAAGTGGCATTTGTGCATGTAACTCCGTATTGTAGTGCTTGACAAAGGTTTGCCAAAGTAATCCCTCACCCATGTGGTTATATCAGCTATTGTTAAGTGGTGGTTCTTGATGCAGTGCCGTCTGAGGAATCGAAGATCACGAGTGTTCAGATTAAGCTTGCACCCTTGGCCTTTACGCACAGAAATTTCTCCCAAATCCTTGAATCTTTTAATAATATTATGCTCTGTATAGGGAGAAATATGTAAATCCCTTCCAAACTTTCTTTTACTCTTTCAACATTTCAATATTTTCTCACACATCCACAAAGTTGAATCAGTCCATCTGGACACAAGTTTGTTGTAGAGATACGTTTCGTCACTCAATCCGAATGACTTTTTCAGTGAAGACTGAAGAATGACTGAAGAAGTCATTCGGATTAAGTGACGAAACGTATCTCTACAACAAACTTGTGTCCAGATGAACTGATTCAACTTTGTGGATTTGTGTACCTGGATTATTGAGCATGCATCAACAGATTTTCTCACACATTTGTTGACAAACTGGAGATCCTCTGATCGTCTTTGCTCATCAAAGACTCAGTCTTTCCTGGATGCTGCTTTAGTACCAAACCATGATTACAATCACCTGTTGACATCACCTGTTTAAAATCACATCATTATTTAGTTTTTTCACCTCATTACTAGCCCTCAATTGTTCCCGTTCCAACTTTTTTTGGAATGTGTTGCAGACCTAAAATGAAATGAAGTTGATAAAACATGAAATATCTTGAGTTCAAACTGTCTGCAATCAAATAAAAGTCAAAGTAGATGTAAGGAACACTGTGTTTTTATTTTATTTGCACTTTCCATACTGTCTCAACTTTTTCTGATTTGGGGTTGTATATTTTATTGCAGAAAGTATGCACCCAAGATATTTCATTTTTTCTTTGGTCAACTTCATTTTATTTTTTAATATACATCCACTACTGCTAAACAGTCGTGATGTCCGATCCCACAGATGGCATTGCATCAACAATTGTCATTCATCAATAGCTCATATAATCACATGGGCAAGGGATTACTTTGGCAAACCTTTGTCAGGCACTGCAATACAGAGTAACATTCACAAATGGCACTTAAAACTTAACTGTGCAAATAAGAAGCCAAATGTTAACCATGTCCAGAAGCAGCATTGTGTTCTCTGGGCTCTGTAATGGACCATCACACAGTGGAAACATGTATTTCAGTCAGACGAATCAGTATTCCAGACCTTTTTGGGGAAGAGTGTATACATGTAAGTGAGTTTGCACCATTTTTTAATGATAGAATTGCTGATATTATGAATAAAACATTTATCATTAACACTTTTGGTCTGATTAGATTGCCAAATAATAGCTCTACCAACAGCACCATTTCACACTTTCAACTGTTTGACCCTTTTAGATATAGTTTAATCACTAAACCATTCAACCTGTGCTTTTAATCCCTTACATCCTCACTTCTTCAAACAGGTTTTAAGTTCACTATTTGCAGATATTGTGCTCATCAGTCACTGCAGCAGTGACTCTTTTCACAAATATTTGAGACAGAAGTTATTAGGTCATTGTTAAAGAACAAAAGTCTTGACTCCTTTGTGCTTAATAATTAAAGACCAATTTTTAATTTCCATTTGTTAGTAAAATTATTGAGAAAGTAGTGTCATTCCAGTATATTAATTTTCTCAGTGCCAACCAGCTTAGTAAGAAGTTTAGCTGGGAATCATTCAATTATTACGCATGATTTAAAGAAGCTAAAAAAACATCTTTTTAAATCAGTATTTTTATAATGATGAATTACTGACTCAGTGTTGAGCCTTTCATTGTAATTCATTTTTATGAGTTTGTTTGTTGTCTTAATCAAGTATATTTTTTATGTATTTATTGTATGTTTTTTCTCTAGTCAGTTTTTCTCCTACAGGTAGTTGGTTTTCCTCCAATACGGAGACGGTTTTACAAATATCCATGAGAATACAGGGTCTCATGAAGAAATTTTTGGGATGATGTTAAATCCCCCATCATAACTCAGATACAGATTATCCATGAGAATGCAGGATCTCACAAAGATATTTTGGGAATGGGTTAAAATCCCTCATCATAACTTTATTTATAGGTTATTCATGAGAATGCCAGGTCTCGCTAAAATATTGTGGAAATGGGGTTAAATCCCCTATCATACGTGAAATACAGGTTATCTGTCATGGCTACTTTAAAATCCTGGTGTGTCAGTTACATGATGATTTACAGTGTATTTATTTATTTAATAATTTTCTTTTAATCAAGCTTTTATTTTTCTCCCTCTAATTCTTCTTATTATTATTAGTATTATTATGGTTACTTGCTGGTGTTACATTTCCATTTCAAAAATATCAGCTGCATCTGTAGCATATACCAAAGAAAAATTGCTACTGTGGGTGTAAAAGCTATGAAAAGCATGACATGGTTATTTGTATAATATGTTGTTAATCAGGACACTGTGTTTTCTTCATCTCCTAGAATAGCATTTATGGCCTACTGTGCAAATGTGTAATTGAGTCTGTGTAATTGACTTTTTGCCCTGAACTGACAACTGTGATGGTGACAAGTGAAAAGTAGCTTTTTTTAGACCGTTGACTAAAAATGTTTGCTTCCTTTCTCTAGCGTTCCTCCTCATACATCTGCTGCTAGTGACAGTTTGGCTTTATTTGCAGCCACATGGAAACATGTATGGCAGGTTTCAGTAGATTTTTTATAGTTAATCACAGGTGAGGCAAAAAGAAATATTTTCATTCACTTCCTGCCTTTACTCAGGAAGTCTCATTCATTATCACATTTTCATTCAGAAAACCAGTGTGATATCAGATAGTGAATGGGTGATAAAGGGGAGGAGGTGTATAATTTGATGCTTGTTTTAATTTATTCACAAACAAAAATAAACACAAGCACTTTAAGTGATGGATGGATTAGTGAATATACAGTAAAACATTGCTTACCACAATGACCTTATCTGGCCCTTTGACGATATTGACAGAAGACATCTGCATTCACGCTTTTGTGATTTTCTGGATAAGTTGTTGTTCAGCCTTTGTGCATTGACATGAACCCTACTCCCAGGTACCCCCTCATTTTCTAGTTTGTACTTCAGATGCCCTTCCTAACGCAACCCTGACAACTGCACCCAACCGGCTGATAGCATGGATGGATGGATGGACGGACGGACGGACGGACGGACGGACGGACGGACGGACGGACGGACAGACAGACAGACAGACAGATAGATAGATAGATATTTTTTGATCCTTTGCAGGAAATTTCTTTGTTACAACAGCTCACATCAGACAAACAACTTGTTACTTACATACAACATCCACTGACACAAGCTAAAAAAATTCACAGAAACATCTACAGTATATACATGTAAACATTAGGCGTTGGTGTATGCATAGCATACAATAATGGTAGGAATTTATTATAAATTATTATGAATTATTGAAGAGTCTGATTGCAGCTGTAAGGAAAGATTTCCTGTAGCATTCAGTCCTGCATCTGGAAGGAATCAGTCTATGACTGAAGGTGCTCTGTGAAAACACCTCCAGGGCATGAAGTGGGTGTGAATGATTTGTGATTATTAAGTTTAGTTTTGTGAGCATTCTTAACTCTGCTACCTGCTGAATTAAATCCTGCTCTGACCCAATTATGAAGCTGGCCTTCCCCCCAGCACACCACTCCAAAAAAAAGAGCACTGGCCACCACAGACTGATAGAAGGTGCACAAAAGGGGCCTGCTGATGTTAAAAAACTTCTTAAAAAGTACAGTCTGCTTTGCCCCTTTTTATACACTGTATCCATATGTCTGGACCAGTCCATCTTGCTGTCCAGCTGAACTTCAAGGTACTTGTAGCTGGGTACAAGTTCCACCTCTGTTCCCTGAATGGTAACTGGCTCTGGATCCTTTTTTCTTCCTTCTGAAGTCCACCACAATTTCTTTAGTTTTTGCGATGTTAAGTTGTAGGTGGCTGTTGCTACAACCTTTAGAGTTATACTAAAATGGTGTATTCAACGTAAACAGGAAGAGGGACAGGACCATTGCTTGTGGGGCCAGCACACTGCACAAGGTTTTTCCAGAAACACAGTTTTTGAGTTGCACATACTGTGGTTTACAGGTTATATACTCCATAACCCATGAGTCTAGAGCTGGTTTCACCTGCATCTTTATCATCTTTTCACCTAGCAGCCCAGGTTGGATAGTATTGAAGACACATGAAAAAACCAAAAACATAATTCTCACAGTAGCGTCCACACTGTCAATATGAGCATGAGCCCTCTGTAACATGTAGATGAGAGCATTATCCACGCAGATGTTTTGCTGGTAGGCAAACAGTAGAGGATCCATGTATTCCTTCACCCTTGGTCTAATGTAAGCAAGGACCAGTCTCTCTAGCAACTTCATAACATGTGAGGTAAGGGCGACAGGCCTGTAATCATTGGGGTGTAAACATTGGGTGTCTCTTTTTGGGAAGTAAAAAGTAGTACTGGGATATTACTATCATAGATAGCTTGCGCATTTGTTAATGAGCTAATGAAATCCATCATTTAAGCCATAATGATAAGAGGTACATGTTTGTCTTTTATATGGATGTTTCTTCTTGTTTCAGCCAAACAATGCCATTCCATATTCTGCATGCTTTACAGCCTGGCTTCATTGTACAAAAAGTCCAGTGCTAGACTGGACTATTTGCCAACTAGACCTGTTCCCGATTCAAATTGTGTATCTCATAATGAAACACAAAATACAACAGAGATCCCAAGCTGTTAAGCAAGAACAAAACAATCCACTGTTATATCTACAACAATTGGTGTGCGTAGCTCTCAAATGATTACAGAATTATTACAGGTTTTAATGCAGGTCTGAATGCAGGTCAAAAAGTATTTGCTAATAACTGCTGTCTATTTTTGCTGTATATAATATATAATACCCTGTTAGGGAATTGGGTGGATAGAAATACAGAGAAACAAATACATAGATAGATAGATTTGTTTGCAGTTCTTAAAATTTTTTTGAGTTGCCTCCCACTCCTTATTTCTGAGCGATCAGAAATGCACAATTGCAATTTTCTTCTTGTCAGGATTCAGACAGGAGCAGGGATGTAGGCAACACATTTCCTTGCTTCTGGAACCCTTATTATAGCTCCACCTTTCATTGTTTCTGTATTTAACAACCCATCCCATCAGCTTTGCCATTATCAAAGACAAGGTTTTGTCAAAGAAGAAAGTGGAACTATTCAGCTTACATTTACACTGAAAGCAATGAGAGTTTTGTAAAAATATCCTGTTTTATCTGTATGAGTGATGAACAGCAACCAAACAAGATCTGCAGCTAACAGCAGAATTTATTGTTCTGAAGACAGAGGTGTTACAGAGACATAAATAGAGACAGCTTTGGCAGATGGCAGACGAATTTCTCTAGGATTTCCTATCTAAAAAAGGCCAAGTGTATTTAGCTGTAATTCCTAAATAATTGCTATATAGCTAACATATGTTATTTGATTCTGCATGGATTGCAAAACAGCTACAGTATTTTAGTAGTCTTGGTATACATGTCAGCAATAATAGCCACTGGACCATTTTTGCAATGTTGTAAATTACATTAACAGTGTTAATGTATCTCTGACTGTATTATTGATCATTTTTGTTTTTATTGACAAGATAGTAAACTACATTAAATTCAACACCTATTTTTACCACCTAGCCCTATTATGCAGCAATTAATTTGAATCGGTACAAGGGATGATAGTGGCTTACCCAACAATGCTATTCATTTAAATACATTTAATCTAATCTCCTAAATTGAGCTAACTGCATTGATTAAATCATTGTCTTTGTCATGTGTACTTGACCCTATTCCAAACCGCTTACTTAAATATTTAATCCCTGCCATTATAGTCATTTAAATGTGCAGTTAATAAACCCCTGATTTAAAAAGAAATAATAATTTTCATCCACATGTTCTCTGTAATTATCGGCTGATTTCAAACCTTCCTTTTGGCTCCAAGATTTTAGAAAAAGCAGTTACGTTCTTATCTGCACTGAAACAATATTCATGAAACATTTCAATCAGGATTTAGACCCAACCACAGTACTGAAACTGCATTAATTAAGGTAGTCAATCATCTACAATCATCTACAAATGTCTTTTCTCATTCTATTATATCTAAGTGCAAAATTTGATACTGTAGTGTTAAAGGACTTGCACTCTCTTGGTTTAACTCTGACTGAGCCCTCCCAATTTGTTCTTGTAGATAATAAATGGTAAAATACAGCCCCAAACCAGAAAAAGTTGGGACAGTATGGAAAATGCAAAGAAAATAAAAACACAGTGTTCCTTACATTTTACTTTGACTTTAATTTGACTGCAGACAGTTTGAACCCAAGAGATTTCATGTTCTGTCTGCTCAACTTCATTTCATTTGGTAATATACCTCCATTCCTGCATTTCAGACCTGCAACACATTACAAAAAAAGTTGACACGGGGGCAATTGAGGGCTAGTAATGAGGTGAAAAAACTAAATAATGATGTGATTTTAAACAGGTGATGTCAACAGGTGATTGTAATCATGGTTTGGTACAAAAGCAGCATCCAGGAAAGGCTGAGTCTTTGATGAGCAAAGATGATCAGAGGATCTCCAGTTTGTCAACAAATGCGTGAGAAAATTATTGAAATATTTAAAAACAATGTACCTTAAAGAAAGATTGGAAGAGATTTTTATATTTCTCCCTCTACAGAGCATAATATCATTAAACAATTCAAGGAATTGGGAGAAATTTCATTGCGTAAAAGCCAAGGGCGCAAGCTTAAGCTGAACACCCATGATCTTCGATCCCTCAGACGGCACTGCATCAAGAGCCGCCACTTAATAATAGCTGATATAACCACATGGGCACCTTTGTCAAGCACTACAATACGGAGTTACATGCACAAATGCCATTTAAAACTTTACTGTGCAAAAAAGAAGCCTTATGTTAACCATGTCCAGTTGCGGCGTCGACTTCTCTGGGCTCTGAGGCATCTAGGATGGACCATCACACAGTGGAAACGTGTATTGTAGTCAGATGAATCAGCATTCCAGGGCTTTTTTGAAAAAAATGGACGCTGTGGGCTCTGGCCCAAAGACCAAAAGGACCATCCAGACTGTTATCAGCAACAAGTCCAAAAGCCAGGGTCTGTCATGGTATGGGGCTGTGTCAGTGCCCTTTACACTTCTGTGATGGCAGCATTAATGCAGAAAAGTACACTGAGATCTTAGAGCAACATATGCTGCCTTTAAGACAGAATCTTTTCCAGGGACGTTCATGCATTTTTCAACAAGACAATGCAAAACCACATGCTGCACACATTACAAAGGCATGGCTGAGGAGGAAGAAAGTACGGGTACTGGACTAGCCTGTCTGCAGTCCTGACCTGTCCCCAATAGAGAATGTGTGGAGAATTTTGAAACAAAAAATGTGACAATGACGACCCCGTACTGTTGCACATCTTAAGATGTGTTTGCAGAAAGAATGAGACAAAATAAAAGCTGAAACACTAAATCACTTGGTATCCTCGGTTCCAAAACATCTTTTAAGTGTGGTGAAAAGAAATGGCAACATTACAAATTGGTAAATGCTTTACTGTCCCAAGTTTTTTTGGAACGTGCTGCAGGCCTGAAATGCAGGAATGGAGCAGACAAAACATGAAATATCTAAGGTTCATCCTGTCTGCAATCAAATAAAAGTCAAAGTAAATGTAAGAAACTCTGTGTTTTATTATCATTTCCACCTTTCCAACTTTTTCTGATTTGGGGTTGTAAAATAGGGTGTTCCACTCTTATTTATACTCTACATGCTACCATGAACAATAATTCATAAACAGGACACAAAGTTGTTTCATCAGCCAAACCCAATGACATTAACACAAGATTAAAGATTGTGTAAACGACATAAAAAACTGGATGTCGTGTAGCTTTCTTTTTCTTAATTCAGATAAAACAGAGATATTACCTGTTGGATCTAAGACAACGAGAGACAAGTTGCCTAGCCTGGTGCTAAACCTTAAAATTTTCTCTGTGACACCCAGCTCAGATGTGTACACGAATATGAATACGAATCCTTTATTGTCATTGCACATTGTACTTGTACACTTGCACAACGAAATTGGAATACACAATTTATATGCCGTTTCATCGCCATTAGAGATAAGCCCGACCAGGGTGGTGTCATCTGCGAACTTAATTGTGACATTGTCTGGATCGCTAATGACACAGTCATACGTGTACAGGGTATAGAGTAGTGGACTCAGCACACAGCCCTGTGGAGACCCAGTGTTGAGTCTGAGGGCTATGGAGAGATGTGAGCCAACTCTAACTCTCTGTGTACGGTCTGAGAGGAAGTCTCCAATCCAGCAGCAGATGTTGGTTGAAAGTCCAATGTCCATTAACTTAAAAGTTAGTTTTTCCGGGAGTATGGTATTGAAGGCCGAACTAAATTCGACAAAGAGCAGCCTGGCATAGCATCCCTGCAGTTCCAGATGAGAGATGGTGGTGTGAAGCGCTGTTACTATGGCATCCTCTGTAGATCTGTTAGCTCTGTATGCGATCTGAAATGGGTCAAGGGTGGGTGGGAGGCAGGATATGATGTGACGTTTCACCAGTTTCTCGAAGCACTTCATGACAATCAGTGTCAGAGTGACTGGTCGGTAGTCATTGAGGCTGCTGATGCTGGTCTTTTTCGGCAGTGGTATGATTGTGGCCGCCTTCAGACATTGTGGGATGAAGGACGGGGACAGTGAAGCATTGAATATCTTTGTAAAAATCCCAGCTAACTGATCCGCACACTCTTTGAGGACCCTCCCGGTCACTCCGTCTGGTCCAGCAGCCTTTCTGGGGTTCACCGCTCTGTGTGCACCTCACCTCATGTTCCTGCATCACAAGGCTGTAGCTGCTGCAGTCGGTTGGTGGGGCTGCTGCTGCCTTTGAACTTTCCACCTCGAAGCGTGCAAAGAAGTGGTTCAGCTCCTCCGCAAGCGCCGGGTTGTCCTCAGCCATCGTGATGTTGCTGGACTTGTAGTTGGTGAGATGCTGGACTCCCTGCCACATTTGCCTAGTGTTGTTGGTTTCGAAATGGTTCTCGATCTCCCTTTTGTACTTCATCTTGGCCTTCCTGATGCCTCTCTTCAGGTCAGCTCTAGCAGCTCCGTACTGCGCACCATCTCCAGACCTGAAAGCGATGTCACGTTGTCTCAGCAGGACCTGTACTTCTTTGGTCATCCAGGGTTTTTGACTGGAATATGCCCGAATACATTTGTCCACAGTGACATTTTCAACGCAGAAGTTGATGTATGAGAGCACCGACGTGGTGTGTACCTCCAGGTCCTGATGTTCAAAAACACTCCAATCTGTGCTCTCAAAACAGTCCTGCAGCTGATGTGATGCACCCTTTGGCCATGTTTTTACAGTTCTTGTTGCTGGTGGAATTCTCTTCCTGCAGGGTGTGTATGCAGGGATCAACAGCATGGAAATATGATCTGACAGACCCAGAAGTGGTAAGGGGTTTGTCCTATGTAAAACACTTGGGCGTCACAAAAGATTCAGATTCTTCTTAGATGCACATGTTAATACATACTTAATATAGTTGCTTTCTTTCATCTGCAGAATATCACTAAAATAATAAATATACTTTTAGTTAATTATGCTGAAAAACTGATCCATGTTTAAAACTTCAAAGTCAGAATATTGCTATGCCTTTTTTACTGGATGCTTTGGTAGATCCATAAATGAACTCCAGCTGGTTCAACGTGTGGCAGCTGAAGTGCTTATTAAAACTAGAAAATGTGATCATATTAGTCCTGTTCTATCATCACTGCACTGGCTGCCAATTAAATTTTGCATTAATTACAAAATACTTTTACTAACCCATAAAGCGCTACATGGTCTGGCTCCACAGTATCTGAGTGAACTTATTGAGCACTACAATCAGCAGCATGTTTACTTCATTCACAAGGTAACAGGTTACTTTTAGTTCCTCGAATTAAAAAAAATCATGGCTGGTGGAAGAGCATTTTCTTGCATATCCCTTCAACTTTAAAATAATAATTTCCCTGCCTCTGTTTGTGAAAACATATTTATTTACTCGGGCTTTCCAAACCAAGGATGTGTGGCTCTGATTCTGTGGGCCTGGGGTTTGGGCAGTCTCTCATGTTCTGTCACCATTGCTGGCCCGGCTTTGATATGTTGGCTCATATTGCTGTGCCTGGTTTCAACCTCTAGGACCAGGTCTGTCCACCTTAAATATAAACAAAGGTATTAGGGATTCAATTTATAGAAATTTGTGGTGATCAGGGATGTTGGGTTGCTGTCGTTCTGTCTCTATTGTGCGATCACTCAATCAAAAAGTATGTCATAATAACTTAATTAAAATTAATCTAAATGAGCATCATGAAAACCATAGTAGGGCTAAACTAAAGTTAGGACTTCTAAACATCAGGTCACTTGCATGCAAAACAGTAATTGTAAATGAAATAATTACAGATAATTGTCTTAGTGCACTTTGTTTAACCGAGACCTGGGCTAGACCTGATGAGTATCTAGGTTTAAATGAAGCATCTCCTCCGGGTTACAGTTATGAACATAAGCCACGTCTTAGCGGTCGTGGTGGAGGAATAGCCACAATTTATGACAAAGACATAGGTCTTACTGTAAAATCATCTCCCCTAACAAACTCGTTTGAGGTTCTTATCTCTGACATAACCAATAAATGTTCATCTGATAAAACTAGTATGTTTAAACTGGTTACTGTTTATCGACCCCCTGGTCCTTACTCAGAATTTCTTAACGAATTTGCCGATTTTCTTTCTAAATTAGTCTTATCAACTAAAAAAGCTTTAATTGTTGGTGACTTTAATATTCATTAAGAGGATAAGTGTAATCCACTCAAAATTGCGTTTGATTCTATTTTAGAATCTCTAGGCTTTACCCAAAATGTAACAGGACCCACTCACCGCTGTAAACATACCTTAGATTTAATACTTACTTATGGTATAAACATAGACAACCTGGAAATTGTACCACAGAATGACTTAAATTCTGATCACTCCCTACTAATTTATGAAGTGTCCCTGTCCAATAATATACAGCAACCACATCGTTTTAAATGTAAGCGTACTATTACATCTGCAACTGCAGCAGCGTTCATAAACTGCCTACCAGAATTACCAAATATACCAGCATCAGAACCTAAAGAACTAGATCAGGCAACTCAAAACCTAGAAACCGTACTGCGCACAACCTTAGATAATGTAGCCCCACTCAAAACTAAACTGATTAGGGAGAAAAAACTTGCTCCTTGGTACAATGACCACACATGCGCACTTAAACAAGCAGCACGGAAATTAGAACGCAAGTGGCGTCACACTACACTGGAGGTGTATAAGATTGCTTGGAAAGATGCTCTGAGTATAAACATGCACTTATAAAAGCTAAATCTTTATATTATTCGTCCCTAATAGAGAAAAATAAAAACAATCCTAGATTCCTTTTCGAGACAGTGTCCAAATTAACTAAAAACGTCAATGAAACTGAATCTAATATACCACCCGACTGTACCAGCGATGATTTTTTAAAATTCTTTAATGACAAGATAGAAAAAATACGACTTCAGAGTCAAAGTGTGTCACTTGCCAAAATTGTATTAATGAAAAATTTCAATCAGGATTTAGACCCAATCATAGTACCGAAACCGCATTAATTAGAGTAGTTAATGAGTTGTTAATGTCTTCTGATAATGGATGTGTCTCTTTTCTTGTTCTATTAGATCTTAGTGCAGCGTTTGATACGGTCGATCATAACATTTTACTGGATAGGCTAGAAAATACAGTAGGTGTTAAAGGACTCGCACTCTCTTGGTTTCAATCATATCTGACTGACCGCTCGCAATTTGTTTATGTAAATAATAAATGCTCGGAAACTACAAAAGTAAAGTGTGGTGTTCCACAGGCGTCAGTACTGGGACCACTATTATTTACACTATATGCTTCCACTAGGTGAAATTATTCATAAACATGGCATAAAATTTCACTGCTATGCAGATGACACACAACTGTATATATCAGCCAAACCAAATGATACTGACACAATCAGTAAGATAGAAGATTGTGTAAACGACATAAAAAACTGGATGTCGTGTAATTTTCTTTTATTTAATTCAGATAAAACTGAGGTTTTACTTGTTGGCTCTAAAGCTGCAAGAGACAAGTTGTCTAACCTGGTGCTAAACCTAAACACTTTCTCTGTTACTCCCAGCTCAGATGTAAAAAACTTGGGTGTCACAATAGATTCAGATCTTTCCTTTGATACACACATTAATAATATTACTAGAGTTGCTTTCTATCATTTGCGTAATATCTCTAAAATAAAAAATATACTATCTGTTAATGACGCCGAAAAACTGATCCATGCGTTTATAACTTCTCGGTTAGATTATTGTAATGCTCTTCTAACTGGATGCTCTGGTAGATCCATAAACAAACTCCAGTTAGTTCAAAATGCAGCAGCTCGAGTGCTAACTAGAACTAAAAAATTTGATCATATTAGTCCTGTTCTATCATCTCTACACTGGCTGCCAGTTAAATTCCGCATTGATTACAAAATACTTTTACTAACCTATAAAGCGCTACATGGTCTGGCTCCACAGTATCTGAATGAACTTATTAATCACTACAATCCAGCGCGTCCACTTCGTTCACAAGATGCAGGGTTACTTATAGTTCCTAAAATTAAAAAGACCACAGCTGGTGGAAAAGGCATTTTCTTACAAAGCTCCACAACTCTGGAATAATCTTCCTACCTCTATTCGGGATTCGGACACAGTCTCAATGTTTAAGTCTAGACTGAAAACATATTTATTTTCTCAGGCTTTTGATTAGTATAGACAAAGGCACAGAGCTTAGGGGTTCTTGGTCATAGAAACTTGTGGTGATCAGGGATGTTGGGTTGCTGTCGTTCTGCCTCTCTTGTCCGATCACTCCGGTTTGGGTAGGAGAGGTGGGCACTGATGTCCTGTGAAAGCCTTCATGACCTTGTTACCTGCTCGCTCTCCCTTTTAGTTATGCTGTAATAATTAGGACTGCCGGAGTCTAAAACTCTCTGTAAAACTGTTTTACTCAACTAGCATTGCACATTATTAACTACATTCTTTGTTGTTTTACTCCAAAGGCATTCTGATGGAAACCTGTTTACCCGCCGAGGTTAAGGATTAAAGTCGAGACTACCATGACAACTATGCTGCTCCTGCCGGATGTGACGGGTCTGGAGTAATTGCACCAAGAATGACAAGAAATCACTACAGACTTTATTGAAGACTAGAGCGAATAACAACTCTATTATTATTTATTTATCTATTTACTACCAGTTATAACTTTTAGATCATTTAATTCTGTGTTTGTATGCTTTGTGTAAATCATGTATTTATTTAAAGTATCCTCCAGACCACCCAAGAAGGATGGGCCCTGCTGAGTCTGGTTCCTCTCAAGGTTTCTTCCTGTAATTTTCAGGGAGTTTTTCCTTGCCACAGTCGCCCTCGGCTTGCTCAACAGGGGTTTTTGTATCTGTATCTGTTGGTCCTGGATTTTGTAAAGTTGCTTTGAGACAATGTCTATTGTAAAAAGCGCTATATAAATAAAGTTGACTTGACTTGACTTGACTCAGGTTTGTTGACGGTGGGGGGAGGTGGGCACTGATGTTCCGTGAAAGACCTCATTGCTGTTTTACTTCCTGGTTCTCCCTTTTAGTTATGATGTAATAATTACTTTACTCAACATTTTACGTTATACTAAAAATGTAAAAAAAAAAAACAATGTTAACTTCTAGCTCACTTAGCAGGCTGGCTATACAGTCACAAGTTTAACTGTTAAGTGAACTCATTAAATTCCCTGTGATTTATTTTATAATAGATAAACAGTTCATAATCTACCACGACGATGACCACGATATGTACACTGATCAGCCATAACATTAAAACCACCTCCTTGTTTCTACACTCACTGTCCATTTTATCAGCCCCACTTACCATATAGAAGCACTTTGTAGTTCTACAATTACTGACTGTAGTCCATCTGTTTCTCTACATACTTTTTTAGTCTGCTTTCACCCTGTTCTTCAATGGTCAGGACCCCCACAGGACCACCACTGAACAGGTATTATTTGGATGGTGGATCATTGACAAGCTGCATCACGGTCTGGTACGGCAGTGCCACAGCTGCTGAACACAAGGCTCTTCAAAGGGTGGTGAAAACTGCCCAGCACATTACTGCAACCGCACTCTCACCCATACTGGACATCTACAATAAAAGATGTCTGAGGAAAGCCAGGAACATTTCCTCTGACCCCACACACCCCAGCCACTTCCTGTTCCAGCCACTGCCATCTGGGAAGAGGTACCGGACCAGTCGAGCCAGAACCACCAGACTTAGGAACAGTTTTTACCCACGAGCCGTTAAACTGGTCACTCCTACAACATCTACCAGGACATAACTTACCTTTATGACTGTCACTACCCAATCCTGCACAATAAACTCATTGCACTCGCACTTTTACTGGACTTTGTTTACCTAAACCTAGCTGCTAAATCCACTACCTCAAATCTGTCTATGCACCTTGTCTATGCACCTTGTATTGGTCTTGCACCCTGTTTTGTTCTTGCACCTTGTATTGTCTTTGCACCTTGTCTTGTCATTGCACCTTGTCTAAGCACCTTATGTATGGAAATTTTTGGTAACCTCCCCCATCCCCTCCCCCATTGTCTTTGCACTATTGTCTTTTGTTGTCTGCACTGGAGATGTAGCCTGACAGTGTTTCTTTATACTGTACAGCCCTGTATTGTATAATGACAATAAAGTTGAATTGAATTGAATTCTTAGCACTGCATTGATAATGACATGGTGGTGGTGTGTTAGTGTGTGTTGTGCTGGTATGAGTGGATCAGACACAGCAGTGCTGCTGGACTTCTACTTCTACCTAGTTGGTCCACCTTGCAGATGTAAAGTCAGAGACGATCGGTCATCTATTGCTGCTGTTTGAGTTGGTCATCTTTGAGACCTTCATCAGTGGTCACAGGACACTGCCCACGGGGTGCTGTTGGCTGGATATTTTTGATTGGTGGACTATTCTCAGTCCAGCAGGGACAGTGAGGTGTTTAAAAACTCCATCAGCATTGCTGTGTCTTATCCATTCATACCAGCACAACACACACTAACACACCACCACAATGTCAGCATCACTGCAGTGCTGAGAATGATCCACCACCCAAATAATACCTACTCTGTAGTGGTCCTGGGAGAGTCCTGACCATTGAAGAACAGAATGAAAGGGGGCTAACAAAGCATGCAGAGAAACAGATGGACTACAGTTAGTAATTGTAGAACTACAAAGTGCTTCTATGTGGTAAGTGGAGCTGATAAAATGGACAATGTGTGTAGAAACAAGGAGGTGGTTTTAATGTTATGGCTGATCGGTGTATATAATGTATTGTAAAAAATATTTTATAGCATGTATGTAGGTAATGTTAGTACACAGTTGATGTGCTAGTAGTAAGAAGATAATTAATCTAGCTTGTATTAGTCCTGTGTGAGAACAGGCAGAATTGTCAGTGTTATATACGTATATTTAGTTGTAGCTTGTAAAAAAATTTCATAACGATTGTGATTTCACGTGGTTATGCTAACAAACAGCTACCAGTCCAGCAAGATAGCAATCTGACAATCTGATGTGTTTGCCATCTTTGAAGTATCTACTACATCCTTTCTATTTTAATGCAGTAGCCAGGAAACCAGAAGGCAAGCCACTGACAGCTGGCATGCTCATTTTAAAAAGCCCTGACTGGGCACTCAGTAGCTATTTTATTTGGTAACAATTAAATAATTGTGGGTTTGACCCCTTGTTGCTCTTGGAAGTAATTTCTTTGAAGTTCCAAATCCACATTAACAAAAATACAGTCCATAACTACAAATCATTCAGATGCACAATTAGTTCAGAACTGCCACTCACTGGATTATTTGATTGGTTCATTTACACTGCTCTGAGTAAACAGCAGCGATTGATGTGAACATTAACAAATTATGTTGACTTATGTTTGTGTGATTGAGTAAACTGTACTGCTGCCACATTGCTAATTTTATCATTATATAAATAAGCAGGTGTGCTGGTGTTCCTCAATATCTGGCTGGCTGTTCCATAATCATGAGCTTGTGTAAGTGGCTGGCCTAGCTTTCTTAAGTCACAGATAAAATCGCCAAAATTTCCAGGGATGCTGTTATCCTGTAACGATGTTGTGAATGTTGAATGTGATTAATTTGTAACTGTAGATTTTTCATAGTTGTGGATCTTCAAGATAAAGCTGCATGACATGTTCCACCGCTTGAACTGCTTCATCAAACCTTATTAATACCTTATACTGGGTGTTTTAGTTAAATCAGAGGGAAACTCAAAAGTAAGTTATTTGTACTGCATTATTTTTTACACACCAGAATAGAAGGATTGTAGTTTTAACTATTGTTTCTTTGCTCAATGTAGTTCCAACCACAGTCTTGTTTGCTTATGCTAAGTTCACAGTACACAACTTTCAAAGTGTTCAGATCTCTGTACAGTTCACACTACACAACTTGATCTCTTGTAATCGTGAGTTTTTTAAGTCATTGTTGTTTTTACACTACAGAATTGATCAGCGATAGGGGGTCACACGCTACATAATTTATCACCAGAAGGAATAGCAAATGAGTCTGTCTCATCTGCCAAACTACGTTTTGTCACAAAAACACATGTGAGAAGTGACAAGGGAGTGTAGCCATGCTTGTTGACATTTACAACCCCTCCCCCAGGGTTCTCCTCACCCAGTATCTTGAGCTCTCATTGGCTGTAGTTTGACACCACACTCACCGTCAGTCATAACTTGATCGCAACACTTTTAAAACTACAGGATTTGAAGTCACTGACAGATCCAGATATTTAGCATGCTAGACATTTTTCTTGAGTCTGCTAATAATCGTCAAGCTGCTCGGATTGAGTCATTGAACAGTTCACATGTAGCAATCAAGAGTCGATTTGAGTCGCAAGCAAACACCGACTTCCCCTCGAGCTGACACTGTTAGCAAACCTGTGAGCTAGGCATGAATGTGTGGCATGTGAATGCCTGATCAGCACCATGGACAGCTCAAGCTGTCCAGAACTTACAACGGATTTTATCACTGACTGGACTGAACAATGAAGAACTCCAATTATTTTTTGCTAGTTACAACTTTCAGTTTAATTTAATTTTGTGTTTGTGTGATTTGTGTAAATCCTATTTATTTAAAGTATCTTCCAGGCCACCCAAAGAGGATGGGTCCCTGCTGAGTCTGGTTCCTCTCAAGGTTTTTTCCTATAATTTTTAAGGGAGTTTTTCCTGGCCACTGTCGCCCTCGGCTTGCTCAATAGGGTTTTTTTGTCTGTTGGTCCTGGATTCTGTAAAGTTGCTTTGAGACCATGTTCATTTAAAAAGCGCTATATAAATAAATTTCACTTGACTTGACTTAACCTGAGCTGCTGTAGTTTTGATGCTTCAACTGCCAAAAATGTGCAGACACAAGGTTTGCTGGAAACCAACACTTCACAAATGCAATTTTTAAAGCTAGTATAAAAATTAAGTAATAACAAGTAAATTTCTCTGGGTACTCCAATTTCCTCCCAACTCTCAGAAACAATTATCATGATTACTATGATGTATGTAAGTAACACAAAAATTAGCCCAGCTCACATTGGTTAAAGCAGAAATGACATTTCACTAAATTCTCTGCATCTTGAATAGTGCTCAGATATGTAAATAATACCATAGTAACAGCAATTTTTGTAGGTAATGTTAATACACAGTTAGCTCATTTTAAATAAACTTACATTGGTCATTCATTGGCAATTTTATTAGATAACAATTATTAATAGTGGGTGGGACTGGCCACTTTTGCTCTCAGTACAGCCTTGGTTCTTCTAGTAAGAAATATTTTGGTGGAGTTAAATTAAATTAAATGTTAACATAATTGCAGCAAATCTTTTAGAGTATTAGGGTGAATAAATACTTGTGATGAATCATCATTTCAGTAAGGTGTTGGACCACATGGTGTTGGCCCACAAGAACATATTTAATGGGACATGGCCATGGCTGGATTACTGACCGGGCCCGTGGGGCCAGTGCCCAGGGGCCCTTGAGGTCAGGGGGCCCCGGAGGGGCCCTGGCCCAAAACATTTTGCGATGCCTATCAACATTTATGATACAATATATTTTTATTTCCGAGGGCCCTCCATTTTAAGGATCCTCTGACTATTAGGGACTTTGACCCCAGGGCCTCTTGGGGGCCCCAGCCATGCTTTTGGGGCCCCTAGCCATGCTTTTGGGCCCCTTATGAAAATGGATGAGGCGTTGTGGCACTGCTCTGACTTCGACTTCTGGCTATTAGGGGTCCTAGGAAAGAGGGAGGCATATTTTTAGAGGGCCCTGGTTATGAAAGCCCCTACCAGGGGGCCCTAGAGAAGAGCAGGGCATACCATTAGAGGGCCCTTGATCACGAGGGCCCCTGCTATGGGGCCCTTGACTTCCATAGAAGTCGTTTACCATGGCTCTTTGACTTTCTAGGGACCTACAAATTGCCAGGCAAGCTACCATATTTCATAACAGACGTTTTGTTGCAAATATGCGATTCAGGCCCTTACTTAATGTTTCTGAATTTGTAATGTTTCAAAATTATTATGTTCAAGTTCTCTTACACAAATTAATTTAGCAATTTTGCAATTATTTAAATTTAAGATAAGCAATTTCAAGCAGTTTGAATGCATACACACACTTAACTGAGCTATTTGATGTTCTTTTCATGCCTGACAATATGTCCAACAGTGAGCTCACTTTAAAGGCTAACTCACTCGCTGCAGCATATCCTTCAGATCTGAACATGAGCCTGGCAGATGAATTGATACAATACAAATCATTCATAACAGAAAAAGAAAAATGTCCTAGTAAAATGCTCAAAACCATGATAAATTAGAATTTACAGTCAACCTTTCCAAATGTCTACATAGCACTTAGACTTTTTTTGACTGTGCCTATCAAAAATTGTAAAGGGGAGCGTTCATTCTCCAAACTGGCTCGTATTAAAAATGAACTCAGGATTAGGATGTGCCAAAACCGCTTGAACTCACTGTCACTTCTGGCCATTGAATCAGATTTGGTCAGACAGCTTAATTTTGATGAATTAGTGGATGACTTTGCAAGAAAGAAGAGTAAAAAGAAACTTATATAAAATAGATTCTTGTGTTAGGGTTAGTTATTGACAGGTTGTTTAATGTATTAATTTATTTATGTTTTTGGAGGGTGGGCGCGTGGGGGGGGCCCAGACTATCCTTAATCCGTCCTTGGACATGGCATAGATCAAGGTTTGTCAATGTCTGTCCTGAAGGCCCACTCTGCTGCAGTTTAAAATTTTACTGCTCTTGTCACACCTAATCCTGCTCATGATAGCTGGATAATTAGCTCATAAGCTAGATCAGGTATGCAGTGGCCCTCAGGACTGGTATACATTATACACATGTAGTGGAGAAATGGAAGACCATTCTTAAATATTTTTTTTCTCAATTTTTGTGTTATGATCCCAAATGCCTAATTTTTTAATGCTGACTTTATCTAAATATTTTTTACACAGGGGTAGTTGCTTCATGAATGATTTTATTTTATTATTAAAAGAAATCGTCATTTAAAACGGCCTTTTAAGTAAAAGTGAAAGAAATACTATCAGCATCCTACCACGGCGTGGTAGGATGCTGATTGCTTAATTATATCATGCAGTAATTCGTCAGCTAAAGCTGCTGCTCACAGACTGGCCAGACTGCTGCTGGAGAGAAAATCTTCTGTGACTTTTTTCCTCTTCTTCCCTAAAGACTTTAGCTCTACACAGATGTGTGTGTGTTTTAGCTTTCATGTAGGGAAACATTGGCTTTGTGGCTTAGCAACACTGAATTTCTGGGCATTATATCATGTATTCCCTGCTGTTGTGTGCCTTTATATAACACAGTGCCAAATCTAAGATACAAAAGCTCTTACAGCTTACTATGGTGCAGGCTGGGTAACAGTTCTGTTCATTGCATTATATATATACAGTATATATTATACCTATATATATATATTTACCTAATGTGTCATTTAATGATATTTAATAAAATGGACCACATTATACATAACATCCCTAATTATTAAGTTCTGTTGTTTCAGCCAAACCCACCGCTAAGAGGTGTACAAATTTAGTCATGAAAATTCAATTATATGTTTCCAAATCTAAGAAACATTTCCAACAGTCTAAGAAAAGCTCTTTCCTGTTTCAGGATTACTGTCCCCCAGTGCACAAAGAGAGGTCCATAAAGACAAGTTGTGGGGTTTGACTCCAATGCCCTGCACAACTCCTTAACCTCAACCTTATTAAACTACTTTGAGGGCAACTGTAGCATCAAGTGTAAGCTTAGACATCTTGTTTTACATTGGTGCCCAAAAATGCAATTCCCAAATTCTTGTATAAAACCTTCCCGAAAAGTTAAGGCTGCCGCAAATAGGGGTGGCAACACTATAGTAATGCCCAATGATTTACAATAGGATGTCCAACCAACTTCTGGTCAGGTGACCACATACTTGTAATCATATTGTGTAAATAGCTTTGTCTATAAATATTTTTTGTAATCTGCTTCTCATTACACAGCTTTATTTGTGCACTCACGAGCAGTCACAGTGTTTGTGTGATGGAATTAGTTTTAATTGGAGTCTTGTTTTGCTGTTGGTTTCAGTTACTGGTGTGCAACAGAACAAAGACAGTAGAAAATGTTAATGCAAGCAAAACCAGCCATAATGAGGCTGACAATATGATACATTAAAATCAGAATAAATCAGTCAAGGGAAAAGCTCAGCCATCAGGCATTTGTGACTAAAATTTAATGAAGGTTAGTCAGCCACAATTAGCTAAATATTATTAGCATACCACTAATTGGTGTAGATTTGCTTGCATTGATTTTAGCTACATTTGCATTTTTGACTGAACTTACTCCTTTCATAGCATTACAGATACCAAAGTACATGTTTGTATAAACAAAAGGGAAAGAAAGCACTGGTTATCTTAGCAATTAAGTCAATTTAATAGGTTTCAGTATGTGTTCCGGTCACTGAAAAAGGACAGTTGCATTTAATTCATGCATTAGAATCAATTATGTGTAAATAAATATTTTACCTTGATCTAATAACCTTTTTATGCCCTGTCCTATTATATCTCTCAGAATGAAAAAAAAACATGGTTGTATAGAATAGTAAACATTAATTAGTAACAAATCTGTACTCCCTTGACATTTTTCGTCCTGACTTCTTCCGAATTAGCTTAATAGGCTTGCAAAACCGGTCATTATTTGGAGTAATAGATTATAGATATAGATTTAGATGTATAATCACTATGACCATTAAGTTTAAACATGTTGAAGTTGAAGTCTGGGCTTTGGCTGGGCCAGTGATGGACTTTCAGAGAACTACCCTGAAGACACACAAGTTTTATTTTGCCTTTACACATCAGGCAGTTGCCTTAAACTACAATTGCATGCACTTTGGGGTAGATGTTCTTCAAAGGTAAACCTGTATATTAATCTGTCTCTGAATCTGTCTTTCAATTTTCCCTGACCCCACCACTTAAAAGAACTCCTATAGCACAGAGATGGGGACTCAAGTCTGCGACTCGGAGCGACACACACAGCGACTTCAGACTCGATTCGCAAAAAATGACTTGTGGACAACAAAAGTTACATTAGTTACGTGTGACAACTCGTGGCTCGACTCGGACTCGTATTTTGTGACTAGTGAACATCTCTGCTATAGCATGATGCTGTCACCACCATGTTTCATCATAGTAATGATATTAGGCAGACGCCTGTTTTCACCAGACTAATTTGCTGTGGTAAAGTGAGTGCTCAGTGTGGTGAGGTGAGTACTCACTGTTTTCCATAAAAGTTTCTTTTTTGTCTTTTCAGCCCAGATGATCTTTTTCCCTATGTTGCCATAGTTTTTACATGCCATTTAACAAACTCCAACCAAGTTTTTTAATGTCTTTTACTCAACAGTGGGTTTTGTCATTGCCACCGGCCTGACTTCAGAGATCCAACCAATAAATCCTATCCTATTTATGAACATAACTTTTGGAGTTCTTTTGAAGTGACTGGGATCTTTCTTACATCCCCGATCAAGGCCATTTTGCCCAATTTGTCTTGTACTTTAAATTAAATGTACAAAGGCAAAAGACATGTAAACATGAGGGATACATGTAAATGTGAGGTGGATTTATGCACTTGAAATATATAAAATAACAAAGCAAATAGTGATTAAGTAATATTTTTTTCCTTGTTATAAATAAATTAGTTAAGGTTAAGTGCAAATCAGCAAGCAAACAGTTAACAGCCAGTTACTGTCCATGTGTAAGTTATACTTCATCAGTTCATCAGTCTTCCTAGTATATCTGCATGTATTGATCTCTCTGCAAAAATGACTGGGTGTCAGGGTCAGTTCACCAAGAAGGTTAGAGGTGTGAATTGGAGGGAAACAGTGTGGTCTGGTATATTTCAGGATCCAGGGTAAGCCTGAGCAAAGACCATCCATAAGACCCTTTAACACCAACTACTGAATTATTCATGCTGCGGGGATGGGGGGCTGCATCACTACCTAGCGTTGTTTGACTTGATGATCTAAATTCATCATAAAAGAAAAAAATCTCTGGTTGCATCACACCCATTCGGCACAAAGCTGTGTGACTGCAAATTACTCCCAATGGGAAATGCAGACACACCCTTAAATAAAAATGCATACACGTGCACACACACTTACTTAAAAACCTAGCCCTATTTTTATCAACAACAAGCACACAAAGAGAACACCTAAAGCTAGAGCGATCCAAGGGGTTTCCCTTACAGAAGCTTTATCCCCTATTTTACATCCTTCTATCCATCTCTGACATCTCAGGATTGGAGCAGGGAGGGGAGGGTGAAAAGGGAAGGATGGCAGATGTGCAGAGGTAAAATGGTGGCTCCCTGCATGGAGTCTTTCTGCCTGACTTTTTCACAGGTTTAATTGAAAGATAAAGGAATCTGCTGCCTGTTGAATTCTTTCACTGTGGCCTTAACAAAAAAACAGTCAGTCAGAGTCATTTTCTCTAAGCTTGCCTTTGTACCAAGTGGTGTAATGGAATTATATTGAATGTGTGATCTTGCAGCAGTTATTGATTTAGGGAAAAAGAAAGTACTTAGCAAAATAAATCAATAAATGGACATCTGTTACTTTCACCTAGTTAGGGTAGTGCCATGTTTAAGGCATTGTTAGCTTTTACAAAAAACAAGAAGAATACAGTATAATCAACAACATTAACAGCTTTAAATTATCAATTAAGACACATAGCAAAAATAATGCACGTGTGTGACAGGTGATTGTGGTTTGGCTCAGCTTTGTAATGGGAGATTTGGGGAATTAATTCAAGATTTAAATAGTGGTTACACCTGTAGAGGTTAATTACTGTGTTAATTTAACCCCTGTTTTGTTCCACTCTTTGTATTTCAAGTGGAGTACAAGGCTACAAAGCTAACCTGGTTGACCTAGAGGTACAGTGGTACCTTGAAACCTAATCTCAGTTGGTTCTGGGAGTGGCATTGAGTTTAAAAGACATTGAGTTTCAAGGTATTTTTTCCCATAAGGATGTATGGGAAACCTGTTATTGCGTTCCATGGTCCCGTGGACTTGCATATTTAGGCGTATGTAAAATAATATGGTTGTTTTTTACACTTATACACTGAAAATAACTCAAATATAATTTAAAAAAAAAACACTGAAATAAAAAGCAGATTTTTACAATTTCTCAGAACCTCGAGCTATAAGACAAGTTTAAAAGTGAAACAGTGAGGAAATTCCAACTAAACACAGATACATGTGGACACTTTCAGAGTGAATCTAATGGTTATTTTACACAAACGCAGATTTGTCTTATATTCACACTTTGATGACGTTTTACCGCACTGCTCAGGCCAAGTGCTAAACAAAGTGACTGTTAATTTGAATTTAAATAAATACATTTTTAAAAAACAAACTAAACACGTTGAGTTTAAGAGAAATGTTGAATTTAAGGGTACAAATTTCTCAACAAAGGGCATTGGGTACAGGGCACTGTACTTTGTTTTTTTGTTTGTTTTCTCAAAATGATTTTTTTCCTATTGCTGAATGAACTTGAAACCTGAACCCGGGAAGCAGGGACAACATGACCTGTGTTGTCAGGGGACCCTGCACCCCTCTCTTCCACTGTTTCATCCAGAGACTTCCTAACATCCAACAACATGCTTCTCTCCTTTCACAGGCAAATTAGTGGAAGGTAGCTTCTGTACATTCTCCATCAAGTGTTACAAATAGTGGGAGATTACCTGGCAGTGTATCCTGGGAGAATTATCATTGCCTGTCACCAGTGTTGATGCTCCATCGACTGCTACCGCAGCAAGCAGCAGCATCACAAGTGTTAGCAACCCACAAGAAAGCAAGGAAGCAGCTCCCACAAGCTCTGCAGGAAGCAGTACCACACATGCCCATGACCTGCCGAAAGCGACTAACACCAGCGCCACAGGCAGTGACCCATCTGTGCATAGCTGGAAGTGGCTTCCACCAATTCTAGCAGTAACTAAATGTCCATTGTCCTCACCTCTCCAGAAGCCAGCTTTGTTAGCAGACATGGGAATGGAAATCTATGTCATAGAGGAGAATATCACAACAGTCTGAAAATAGTAATGATGATTTCCCTGTGCTGACTAGCCCTCCCTCTAACCCTTATGTGTACTTTGGTCTACTTGTTTTCTGATAGGTGCACTCTGAGTCCTTGGTGCCCCTAAAAATTAAGTACAAGGTCAAAATGTGTAGGTCATAAAGTGTAAAGGTAATGGTTAGTCCATGTTGTTAGTACTTGTTAGTATTTTGGGGAACAGTTGACATTAAACTGGGTGGTTCTTAGAAAGTGAAGAAGTGTTTGCAGTGTGCCCCCGGTATAACAGGTGACCAATATAGGAACTAGGGAGCCCTGCAGTCATGGTGCCTCTCTCTGATTTCCCCTGGGATCAGTCATGTGATGGGCAGCACTAACCTACTGCTACTTTGCCATTATTCATGACAGGTTGCACAGAGTGAACCAGGACACACAAAAAAGTAAAATCATAGTCCAACAGTTGGTTACAAAGAGCCATTGGAACCTCTTTTATGGCTTACTATAACCACATAGCAGGGGTTTACAAGACACTACAACAATTAATGGGCTGCTTTTATTGGCCTGACTTGAACCCAACAGCCATTTCTACTCTGGCATTGGGGCAGTGGTAGCTTAGTGGATAGAGCTGTGGGTTATTAACTGGAAGGTTGTGGCTTTTAATCCTAACACTGCTGTGCAAAAACTGTTGGGTCCTTGAGAAAGACCCTTAGTCATCTTGGTGGGGGATGTACAATGGTTGCAAAAAGATTCCAAAGAAGCTGAGATATGTGGAAAAAGAATGTCATTGTATTATACACGTATATATGTATATATGACAAATAAAGGTATTCCATCTGCTCTAGGTTAGCCTGATCTATTGAGGAGTGTCTCATTAGTTCCACATTAACCAGAAAATCCAGCTAATGACCTTAATACTGGAAACAGTGACACCTTCTCTCACGGACATTTTTAACACCCGTTGCATCCGCAAAGCTCTAAGCATTGTGGACGATCCAACCCATCCATCACATGGACTTTTTACTCTGCTCCCGTCTGGGAGACGATACCGCAGCATCCGGACTAACACAACCAGACTGTGTAACAGTTTTATCCCACAAGCAATCAGACTCCTCAACTCAGTACTATAACAATTTCCTCCGGAAATTTTCTGCTGAACTGTATTGACTATGTTAGTCTGTTTTTACCTGTTTATTCAAATATTGAAAAGTCTTTTTGTACTTTTGCACCTTATTTACTTTTTAGGCACCTTATCTCCATTGCCAATTTTACGCTGCTAATGTACAACATGTCACTACCTCATGAACCATTGTACCATCTATTCACCATCATGTACTAACACTTGTCTTTAGTCCTGTCTTCTAATTACTTGTTTAGATTAGGGATAATTAGGAATATCTTTTGTAGTTACTTATTATAGGATTTTTTTGTATTTATTGTTGTATTTACACTGTTTTGTATTTACACTGTTTTGTCTTGCACTTTTTGTACCGTGTTACACCGTGATCCTAGAGGAACGCTGTTTCGTTTCAATATGTACTTGTATGTAGCTGAAATGACAATAAAACCTCTCTGACTCTCTGACTCTGACCTTCAGCAAATTTTGCTAATCTTTAAAGCAGTAATGGTAAATTAAGTAAATATATATTATGTGCCAGATAAATTCTGCAAAATATAGTTAGCCATAGTATGTTAAAAGCGTATTTTAAACTTAGGTTTGTTGTTTAAAGCCAAATGTCTGCATCTGACCTTATACAACAACACAATTTTTGTATACACTCTTTAGTCACTTAATTAGGAGCACCGTAATTGCTCTAAACACAGCCTTAGTTCTACATGGCTGGGTGTTGGAAAGCTTTGACTGTTTGAGATTTTGGCCCATGTTGATTTAAATGCATCAGGGAATTATAGCAATATGTTAGTTTATATGCCAATATGTGAATTCTCCATTTTATTACATCACAAAAAAATCTGGTGACTGAAAATGCCAGTCCAGTACAATTATATCATTGAAATCTTTATGGTACCAGTTTGTAAAGAGTGGTTCTTAAGGAGATTCAGGATGTAGAACTGCTACTTACTTGATCTTTTTACAATTTGCTGTAAACTCTGAAAGCTGTTGCGCTTTCCTCATTCTAATATTTAATGCACACATTGCCTGAAAATCCTATGTGGTGCCTTTATAATTATATGCATTACTACCACATGACTGGCTGATTAAATAATTGCATCAATAAACAGGCGTTCCTAATGAAGGACCTGGATACATGTACTGTATATCACAATACAATTGAATGATTCTAGATAACATTTCAAGGAAAAAACAGTTTCACATTCTATTTCAGGTATTATTTATTTTCACAAGATATCTTGTTATTTAAACAAAACAAAACTTGTATGCAGCATTATAATTGCTATAACTGATTTTAGTGACTTCAAGTGTATGTAAACCTATGACTTCATCAATAAATGTTGTTGTTATAATAAGAAGAAGAAGAGGAAGAAGAAAAAGAAGAAGGTGAGTGCTTTCTGCCCAGTGCTTCACCACAAACCTTAAGATAAAGCAAGTGACAAAGTTGCAATGAATGAATGTCTTATGCACTGAACTGCACTGTAGAACTCGCTTTGCAAAGAGTTGCACTAAATTAAGATTTTGTGGAAACTCCTACCCCTACAGGAGTGATCATCCAGGCTTATTCTTGATTACATATGTGTGGATGCACATATGCATTCTCCTCTGTGGCCTGTTGCTCAGCAACACCTTCCTGATTAGGTTAGCTGGCTATGAGAGTCAGGATCTGGCATCTACGTAAAAAGCCGGATCAGATCACGCTAATGGAGCTGCAGCCACATGCTCATTTCTGTCCCATGGGTGGAGCACTTTCAGAGCTTCCTTCTCATAGTGCCCAGCCTCTCCATAGACCACGAGCAATGCAATGGAACAAGAAATGCTACATTTAAATCCAATGTTTATTTACTAACAAGAACTCTACCATCATGGAAAGGGCTCCTATTTGTAAACCCAGATTGCAAGAAATGTGCATTTAAATTGCTGTTTTCATTTGTCCTAAACAAATATCTCATTTATATTGTTAAAAGTATGTAAACACCCCTCCTAATTATTGAATTCATGTTTTAGCCACACACAGAGCTAACAGAATCAGAATCACTTTATTTCGCCAGGTATGTTACACATACGAGGAATTTGCTTTGGTGATACACACAATAATACACATAATAGGCCTATTAAATAGGCCTATTAAATCACTCCTATGCTTTTAAATTTGTGACCACGGTTTGGGTAAACAGGGTGGCACGGTGGCTCGGTGGGTAGCACTGTCGCCTAACAGCAAGAAGGTCCTGGGTTCGATCCCCAGGTGGAGCGATCTGGGTCCTTTCTGTGCGAAGTTTGCATGTTCTCCTCATGTCCGTGTGGGTTTCCTCCGGGAGCTCCGGTTTCCTCTCACAGTCCAAAAACATGCAGTCAGGTTAATTGGAGACACTAAATTGCCCTATAGGTAAATGGGTGTGTGTGTGTGTGTGTATGTGTGTCTGCCCTGCGATGGACTGGTGCCCCGTCCAGGGTGTTACTGGGTGCCTTGCGCCCAATAAAAAGCTGGGATAGGTTCCAGCACCCCCCGCGACCCTAATTGGATAAGCGGTTAAGAAAGTGAGTGAATGAGTGAGTTTGGGGAAACCCCATTTAATTCTGTTCTGTTCAAGCATAAATTTGCCCCTGTGCTTTAAAAAATAAGACAAGTCAGCAGTGCATCACAATCCTATTTGCTCATAATCACCTACACCTCAGGGAAATGTAGAAGAGTGCTTTGGGTTACTGTCATCACAATTTTATTGTCATAAGCATCAAGTGATAGTCTGGTACCCTTACATGTGCTTGTAACATTTTTTTGATAAGCTCATTGTTTCCTAAGTGGTTGCACGCTTTAGGCCCTGACACAGCCAAGCAGCACCAAATCCTGATGCATCCTTCGCCACATTTCACAGTTAGGATAAAGTTTTGGTATCGTTTTGCAGCACAATTCTTAGTTTTCTGAGTTTTCATTCAAAGTCATTCAAAAATAGTTTATCAGATATTTATCTATAGTAATTAATTTATGATGACCAGTGTTCCCTAACATTCCACTGTTAAATATGTCCATGATGAAATTGCCATTAATTAATTCCTCAGTACAACAATCAGTCCATGTAGGGCAGTGCTAAAAGCCACTGGTGAATGAGTGTGACTTTTGAGCTCTTAGATGGCAACCATGAGAAACTGCCATGCTACTGTAATAAATATAGCCACATGGGCTCTGGAGTACTTCAGAAAACGATTGTCACTTAATACAGTCCACTGCTGCACCAGGGAATGCAACCTAAAACTCTATATTACACAAAAAGAAAGCTGTATAATAATTCTATACAGAAATGCCTCTGAGTTCTCTGGGCCAAAGCTCATTGTAAATGTTTGCTGTGATCCATCGCTCCATCGATTCAGCTTGTTTTTGGGAAAAACAGATATTGAGTTCTCTTTGCCAAAAATGAAAAAGACCATCCAGACTGTTATCAAAAAGATGTGCAAAAGCCTAGATGCATGGAAATGCATCAGTGTCCATGGCATGAGTGGCTTGCATATGTGTGAATGTACTATTAATGCAGAGGCATATATTGGGGTTTTTAGAAAGACACATGCTGCCATCAAGGCAACGACTTTTTCTAGGATGCCCATGGTTATTTCAGCAAGACAATGCCAGGTCTTATTCTGTATGTTCTACAACTGTAGACACATAATGCATGTGCATGACATGATCTGTCTCCTATTAAAAATGTATGCTGCAGCATTAAGAGGAGAATCATCCAGTAACGGCGTCTCGTCAGACAAGAATGGAGAAAAATTCCACTTGCAAAACTGCATCAATTATTGTCCTCAGTTCCCAAACTATTACAAGTCTTATTAATAGGAAAGGTGATGGAACAAAAGAGGAAAACTCACACTGTCCCAACTGTTGTTGTGTTGTTGGCATCAAATTCTAAATGTGTTTATATTTACAAAGTGCAGTAAACTTTTCTTTTTAATTTATTAGTTAAATAAAGATTTTAGGGAATTAACAAATTACAGAATCTTCTTTTTATTGTGTTTTACAAAATGTTTCATCTTTTTTAAAGTGTCACTGTAGCCCATCAGAATACACGTAATACTTCAATCTAACAACATTGAGAAGAATTGCTTATTCACTTATTCTTTCCTTAATCTTTAGCAACCGCTTTATTACGTTCAGGGTTAGGATTAGCCTGAAGCCTATCCAGAAAACATTTTTCTCATTGTGGGAAAGCACCTTAAACAGAGCACCAATTCATCATCAGGGCATTACATACTCACCTATGTAGATACCCCCATTTATGGGCAATTTAAAACAGCCAATTTAACTATTAACATTTTAAAGAAGATTGGATGAAAGCCAAGTACCCACAGAAAACCGACATAGATATGAGCAGACCATTTTTAATCAGGCTAGGACTTTGCTGGTTGTTTTTTGGTCCTTGTTTAAAATCCAGACACTGTAGGATGTCTATGAACCAGTCTGTCCAATCCATAGACCCTGTGAGAAGTTGTACTCATGGCTGGTTTAATAAGCCACTGCTGATCCACTGTATTCATCACAGGGTGCTGATCCTCATTTAAAGTCTACTACAAGTCTCCAGGCTCCATCTGCAAAAGCAGGAATCTGATGGAACGTTTAAAGCCCAAATAGTCCATTTTTAATAGAAGCAGATGGAGCTGTTGCCACATTGAGACCCACTCAGTGTGATGGCCAACCCACTGTGACCACACTTTCACCAGTCTGAAAGATAGACTGATAGACTTATCTCATGGTGAGAGTGGGGCTGTGAAAGTAAAGGAGAGGGAAACAGATAGAGAATCAGTGTAAGAGATTGACTGAGTGTTTCTGGTAAGGTCTCTAAGCGCTTGCTGATTGCATAAGTGGTAGGACTGTTATAAGGTCAAAATGAGTTCATTATTGCTAATGTGGCCTGATGGACATTAAAGAGCTTTGCTTATCTTCCAGAACTGACAGCATGTGTTAGCATAGCAAGTGATTCAGAAAGACACTGTGACTGTAACTGATCTGTTCTGGATGGTGTTGAAGGCCAGTCTTTATAGATGAGCTAGGTGTTACTGATGAGTTACTGTCCAATGTGCTAGTGTATTTTATTGCATTACTATTTTTATTTAATTGAAGTTCATTGAATATTATGTATATTGAATATTGAGTGTGCAATACCATTTGTAAAAAAAAAAAAAATAGCCGTAGCCTAGTGGTTAACGCACAGGACTAGTAATCCAAAGGTTGCTGGTTCAAGCCCCTCCACTGCTAGATTGCTGCTGTTGGGCCCTTGAGCAAGGCCCTTAACCCTCAGTTGCTCAGACTGTATACTGTACTTTAAGTCACTTTGGATAAAGGCGTCTGCTAAATGCTGAAAATGTAAATATAAAAAATAATTTGACTTTTTTGATAAAATTAACAAAATATGTAATTTGGCTAAGGTTGGGACAGCTGTTTCATACAACTCAACACAAGAATGTACATACAGTAGCTGCATATAATGCAAATCATGTGTAAATCAGGGGTTTACACATACGGTCATGGAAATGTTCACCACACCACTCTTTTCACCACAGGGTGAACCTGATCCTGTAAAATTTTTTCTTTGTCTGTGTGACCACACAAAGAAATCATTTATGGTATTTAGTAAATGCTTTTATCCAAAAGTGACACTTGTGACTGAGTACAATTCAAGCAATCGGTCTATGACGAGTGACATTAAACCAAAGTGAATTGTGGGTTAACTGCCATTTTGGAGGTATTCAGTGATTGTTCACTTTTTTCTTGATAAAATAAATATTATACAGCTCCTTCATGAGACAGCTGTAATATTAATCCAAAAATGTAATTACTTAAGGTTATATATAGCTCCTACACTGTTCTGTCCACCTACAGTTTAAGAGTACACTGTGTACTGATGCTTCATCTTGTTTGCCTTGTGTTATGAATAGAGCTGCTTTTGACCCAGTCATGCATGGAAAATAAACTGTGTATATAATTAAATTTCTTAAACATGTTCTTTACTGTTGCCTTGTTATGAACATTGTGCCTTCCAGATGGAGGTATGGAAATCATTTGTTACACTGTAAAAATAATGGAACCATTGTGTATGCAAATCACTGGTACAGTACAGTAATTTAAAATTTTAATACATGTACTTTATTTGCACATCTTTGTGCAAAATAAGCAGCATTAACAATACAAACACTAACCACTACAAGTGGCAACATCGCCACTCTTCCACCCACTCACAAGCAACTTAGTTTATCAATGCTGTTCATAGATGATAATTTAGCCAAATAACGGTCGCTGGCATCCTTGCTGAGTTTGTCTCAGTATTGTTTCTTTTAATTTTGCATCTGCTTTTCTAGCTTTCACTGCTACAAAAGAGTATAAAAGTAATGCAAGTGTTTTTGCTGCTATTTTCACTTTACTGCTGCTAAAAGATACCTTCAAAATGGCGCCTTGGTTACTTCATAGGCACTAACCACACATGACTGACAAGGACCGATTAAGGGTTAACTTGCAATCTTCTGATTACTAGTCCAATACCTTAAGCTTTGAGCTACCACTGTCCTAATCACTGGACTTAATGTTTTCCACCAGATGGATGTCCATGTCATTATCCTCCTGAGACCCAGCAATTAATTTTTTCCTCTGTAGGGGACATGAGCCTGAGATCTCTAACTCAAGCACCATTTATGCAATCCATTGTACATCCTGGGCTTTTTAGTAATGTCACATTTGTGGGGGTGTGGCAAACAGAGCTCATGAACTTTCTTTTCAAAATGAAACAAGCAATGTAAGAGATCAGTTTTTTGCTGATATTATGTTTCTGTTGCTAATAATCAAATTGTTTCATCTATATGAGAGTCTTAACTTCAATTTAGAAAGATTTCAAAAATGTACACCAATTTAAACCCTTTCAAAACAACATTTATTCAATGTCCTTTGTAGTGGACAGCAGGACTTACTACCCCCTGTTTTTAGTATGTTTCTATACAAGGAAGCAATAGGCTGAATTAGGAAAAGATGAGTTTATTAAGAAATTATGCAGAAGAGTTAGATTTAGAGCTGTCAGGAGATAAGGAAGAGGAGGGCCAGACTGTAGAGCTGGGAGAAGAGGAGGCCTGTTGAATTACAGTCCAATGACGAGGTAAAAAAAATATGGGGCGCTGCAGTTGCCAAAAATGCTGGATGCGGTACACGCATCACCATGCAGGAGAGAAGAATGCAAAGGGAAAACATTTGTCAAATGTATTAAATGTAACATGTTTTTTTGTGTATTTCAAAGACAAAAAACTGCCTCCTGTTATACCATGCGTAATGTTGTATATGCTGTGTGATGTTATCTTTTGGTGACTATTTAAGTGTATGCAGTTTGAAGAAAAAAGTTCCACTCTGGAATGTTTTTCTTTCCTTTTCAGCGTTTCAGTGTTCAGATGTGTTTCCTTTATCAAACTGTTTTAATGAAGGTGAAATGAAATAAAATTTTAATTGAAATCTATACAAAAATAAATACAATAAGATTAAATAACACCATTAGATTTTTTTGTAATCAAACAAGAGCCAATGTCCAATATGGACAGATGATAAAAAACAAACAAATAACATTGTTGAAAAATGCATTTTTGTACTATGTTTCTTTTAACCACAATACTTAAATTATCAAAATAAATATATATCAAATCAAATATCAAAATATTCTTTCTTCTGGGTCTCAGGAGGTTGTAAATCCTATTGTTTCTCCACAAACAAATTACTGCAGGTGTATGAAATCTGGTAAAGGTTCATCATATCATTTTACTTATTTTTACTTTTTTTAACAGGTCTCAGTTTGATCTTTTGTGGAGCTCACAGAAGGTTTTTGTGTTATAACATATTGGCCCTTGACACTAAAGGTGTCAAAATGTCACTCTTGTCATGAATTCCAGCTTTGTAACATTTTTAAGGCACAGTTTTCATTGAGTCTCAGTTATAGAGGTGCTCTATACAGACATGACAAATTTGGTGAAGAGGAACTTCAGTGTTTCTCATACAACACTTACCTCTACCCCAGTTATTACTTTTGGGATGATTTGGAATGTTGATAACATACTGGACCTTCTAGTCAATGTTTAGATAAAGGTACATTTAAATGACATTGAATAGCATCATGTGTTATTATGTGTCTGATCTGCTTTGTTGGGAAAGCTTATTCGGTGCTTAGTTAGTTAGCTTATTTGAGCTTTTCCTTTATTAAGTTGAAGTCAACAATTGGGAGTCTTCAAATGTCAGTTCTTTGACTGAATAATTGAAAATAAATTCATTGTGGATTATAATTTTATTATTTTGTGGCATGGGCTCATTTCTCATTAGTGATTATGATTGACTAGAGCTAGTGAGTCATTTGCATTACAGTACATGTCAATAATGTCTTCTCTGCCAGAATAAAAAGCAGCTAAAACACAGGTGACATTGTCCATAGTTGAGCGAGCTTTACAATGTCTTGCAGACAAAGAGGCTGACAGGCAAGTAAGAAACTACTGCTTTTATTTGAACATGTAATACAGAGGGGCCAAAAAGTATTTAGTCAGCCACTGATTGTGCAGGTTCTCCTACTTAGAAAGATGAGAGAGGTCTGTAATTTTCATCATAGGTACACTTCAACTATGAGAGACAAAATGAGAAAAAAAAATCCAGGAAATCACATTGTAGGATTTTTAAAGAATTTATTTGTAAATTATGGTGGAAAATAAGTATTTGGTCAATAACAAAAGTTCAACTCAATACTTTGTAACATAACCTTTGTTGGCAATGACAGAGGTCAAACGTTTCCTGTAAGTCTTCACCAGGTTTGCACACACTGTAGCTGGTATTTTGGCCCATTCCTCCATGCAGATCTCCTCTAGAGCATTGATGTTTTGGGGCTGTCACTGGGCAACACGGACTTTCAACTCCCTCCACAAATTTTCTATGGGGTTGAGGTCTGGAGACTGGCTAGGCCACTCCAGGACCTTGAAATGCTTTTTACGGAGCCACTCCTTCGTTGCCCGAGCGGTGTGTTTGGGATCATTGTCATGCTGGAAGACCCAGCCACGTTCCATCTTCAATGCTCTCACTGATGGAAGGAGGTTTTCGCTTAAAATCTCACGATACATGGCCCCGTTCATTCTTCCCTTAACAAGGATCAGTCGTCCTGTCCCCTTTGCAGAAAAACAGCCCCAAAGCATGATGTTTCCACCCCCATGCTTCACAGTAGGTATGGTGTTCTTGGGTTGCATTCTTCTTCCTCCAAACACGATGAGTTGAGTTTTTACCAAAAAGTTCCATTTTGGTTTCATCTGACCACATGATATTCTCCCAATCCTCTTCTGGATCATCCATATGCTCTCTGGCAAACTTCAGACGGGCCTGGACATGTACTGGCTTAAGCAGGGGGACACGCCTGGCACTGCAGGATTTGAGTCCCTCTCTGCGTAGTGTGTTACTGATGGTAGCCTTTGTTACTTTGGTCCCAGCTCTCTGCAGGTCATTCATCAGGTCCCTCCGTGTAGTTCTGGGATTTTTGCTCACCATTCTCATGATCATTTTGACCCCACGGGATGAGATCTTGCGTGGGGCCCCAGATCGAGGGAGATTATCAATGGTCTTGTATGTCTTCCATTTTCTTACAATTGCTCCCACAGTTGATTTATTCACACCAACCTGCTTGCCTATTGTAGATTCACTCTTCCCAGCCTGGTGCAGGTCTACAATTTTCTTCCTGGTGTCCTTCGACAGCTCTATGGTCTTGGCCATGGTTGAGTTTGGAGTCTGACTGTTTGAGGCTGTGGACAGGTGTCTTTTATACAGATAACGAGGTCAAACAGGTGCCATTAATACAGGTAACGAGTGGAGGACAGAAGAGCTTCTTAAAGAAGAAGTTACAGGTCTGTGAGAGCCAGAAATCTTGCTTGTTTGTGGGTGACCAAATACTTATTTTCCACCATAATTTACAAATAAATTCTTTAAAAATCCTACAATGTGATTTCCTGGATTTTTTTTTCTCATTTTGTCTCTCATAGTTGAATTGTACCTATGATGAAAATTACAGACCTCTCTCATCTTTCTAAGTAGGAGAACTTGCACAATCAGTGGCTGACTAAATACTTTTTGGCCCCACTGTATGTGGACATCTGACAGTAAGCTCGTTTCACATCCCTTCCATAACCATGAGCATTAAGATGGAGTTGGTGCCCTCTTCTCACTTATAGCAATCTCCACTCTTCTTGAAAGGCTTTCCATAAAATCTATCTATTGAAATGACCATTTCAGTCAGGTGAGCATTTGTGAGGTCAGGCAGAGATGCGGGACAAAAAGGCTTAGCTTTCAGTCAACATTCTAATTGATCCCAAAGGTGGTTTAGATTGGGCTCTGTGTGGACCACTGCAGTTTCTCCATTTCAAATTTGACAAATATGCTGAAACAAAAAAGGGCCTTCAGAAAACTGCTGGCACAAATGTGGAAGCATATAATTTATTTTTAGAATTAATTTTATACACCTGTTGGCTGCGAGTTTGGCAAAAACTGAAATAATAATAATAAGGGGTGTTCACATACTTTTGGGAAAATAATGTATGCACATTTTTGACAACTGTTAAAGATATGACAAGGTTAAAGTCTGAATGTATGAGGGGCATTTAGCACTTCACAGCGGGTCTTTAATTGTGTTTCATCTGTAAATGTATTTTTTATGTTTTTACAGTCTTTCACAATGACTAAAAAATCAATACAGTTAAGGCGGAAAGTCTGCACACCCCTTCCACCTTCTCCACATTTTATTATATTACAGACTCATTCTATAATACATTGAGTTCATTTTTTGTCACAAAATTCTACACAAAATAGCCCATAATGACAAAGTGAAAGCAGGTTTTTAGACATTTGTGCTAATTTATTAAAAGTCAAAATGTAAAATTTCATATGTACACAAGTGTGCACACCCTTTGATATGACACCCAAAAGTGAGCTGAGGTGCATTTTGTTTTCACTGATACTGCTTGAGATGTTTCTACAATTTAATTGGAGTCCAACTGTGGTAAATTCAATTGATTGGACATGGCTGGGGATGGCCAACACCTGCCTATACAGTGTATCACAAAAGTGAGTACACCCCTCACATTTCTGCAGATATTTAAGTATATCTTTTCATGGGACAACACTGACAAAATGACACTTTGACACAATGAAAAGTAGTCTGTGTGCAGCTTATATAACAGTGTAAATTTATTCTTCCCTCAAAATAACTCAATATACAGCCATTAATGTCTAAACCACCGGCAACAAAAGTGAGTACACCCCTAAGAGACTACACCCCTAAATGTCCAAATTGAGCACTGCTTGTCATTTTCCCTCCAAAATGTCATGTGATTTGTTAGTGTTACTAGGTCTCAGGTGTGCATAGGGAGCAGGTGTGTTCAATTTAGTAGTACAGCTCTCACACTCTCTCATACTGGTCACTGAAAGTTCCAACATGGCACCTCATGGCAAAGAACTCTCTGAGGATCTTAAAAGACGAATTGTTGCGCTACATGAAGATGGCCAAGGCTACAAGAAGATTGCCAACACCCTGAAACTGAGCTGCAGCACAGTGGCCAAGATCATCCAGCGTTTTAAAAGAGCAGGGTCCACTCAGAACAGACCTCGCGTTGGTCATCCAAAGAAGCTGAGTGCACGTGCTCAGCGTCACATCCAACTGCTGTTTTTGAAAGATAGGCGCAGAAGTGCTGTCAGCATTGCTGCAGAGATTGAAAAGGTGGGGGGTCAGCCTGTCAGTGCTCAGACCATACGCCGCACACTACATTAAATTGGTCTGCATGGCTGTCACCCCAGAAGGAAGCCTCTTCTGAAGTCTCTACACAAGAAAGCCCGCAAACAGTTTGCTGAAGACATGTCAACAAAGGACATGGATAACTGGAACCATGTCCTATGGTCTGATGAGACCAAGATTAATTTGTTTGGTTCAGATGGTCTCAAGCATGTGTGGCAGCAATCAGGTGAGGAGTACAAAGATAAGTGTGTCATGCCTACAGTCAAGCATGGTGGTGGGAATGCCATGGTCTGGGGCTGCATGAGTGCAGCAGGTGTTGGGGAGTTACATTTCATTGAGGGACACATGAACTCCAATATGTACTGTGAAATACTGAGCAGAGCATGATCCCCTCCCTCCGGAAACTGGGTCGCAGGGCAGTGTTCCAGCATGATAATGACCCCAAACACACCTCTAAGACGACCACTGCTTTATTGAAGAGGCTGAGGGTAAAGGTGATGGACTGGCCAAGCATGTCTCCAGACCTAAACCCAATAGAACATCTTTGGGGCATCCTCAAGCGGAAGGTGGAGGAGCGCAAAGTCTCGAATATCCGCCAGCTCCGTGATGTCGTCATGGAGGAGTGGAAAAGCATTCCAGTGGCAACCTGTGAAGCTCTGGTAAACTCCATGCCCAGGAGAGTTAAGGCAGTTCTGGGAAATAATGGTGGCCACACAAAATATTGACACTTCAGGAACTTTCACTAAGGGGTGTACTCACTTTTGTTGCCAGTGGTTTAGACATTAATGGCTGTATATTGAGTTATTTTGAGGGAAGAATAAATTTACACTGTTATATAAGCTGCACACAGACTACTTTTCATTGTGTCAAAGTGTCATTTTGTCAGTGTTGTCCCATGAAAAGATATACTTAAATATCTGCAGAAATGTGAGGGGTGTACTCACTTTTGTGATACACTGTATAAGGTCCCACAGTTGACAGTGCATATTAGAGTATACTCCAAGCCATGGGGTAAACAGAATTATCTGCAGACCTCAGAAACAGGATTGTGTCATAGATCTGGAGAAGGGTACAGAAAAATTGCTGCAGCTTTACAGATCCCAAAGAGCGCAGTGGCCACCATCATTAAATGAAAGAAGTTTGGAACAACCAAAAATCTTCCTAGACCTGGCCGCCCGGCCAAACTGAGTGATCGGGGAAGACGGGCCTTGGCCAGGGAGGTGAGCAGGAACCCGAGGGTCACTCTGACAGAGCTCCAGCGTGTCCTTGTGGAGATGGGAGAACCTATCAGAAGATCAACCATCAAAGCGAGAGAGTGGCCAGACGGTAGCCACTTCTTAGTAAAAGGCACATGACAGCCCGCTTGGAGTTTGCCAAAAGGCACCTAGAGGACTCAAACCATGAGAAACAAGATTCTCTGGTCTGATGAAACCAAAATTGAACTTTTTGGCCTGTATACCAAGCGTCACATCTGGAGGAAACCAGGCACCGCTCATCACCTGGCTAATGCCATCCCTACAGTTAAGCATGGCAGTGGCAGCATTATGATGTGGGGATGTTTTTCAGCAGTGGGACCGGGGCAACTAGTCCTGATAGAGAGAAAGATGAATGCAGCTAAGTACACCGCGATCCTTGAAAAAAACCTGCTCCAGAGTGCTCTGGACCTCAGACTGGGGCAAAGGTTTACCTTCCAACATGAAGCACACAGCCAAGAGAACAAAGGAGTGGCTTCAGAAAAAGTCTGTGAATGTTCTTGAGTGGCCCAGCCAGAGCCCAGACCTGAATCCAATTGAATATCTGTGGAAGAAGCTGAAAATGGCTGAGTACCAATGCTCCCCATCCAACCTGATGGAGCTTGCAAGGATATGCCAAGAAGAATGGCCAAATTTTCAGAAACAAGTGTGCCAAGCTTGTAGCTTCTTTTCCAAGATGGCTTGAAGCTGTAATTGCTGCCAAAGGTGCATCAACCAAGTATTAGGCTAAGGGTGTGTACAGATATATAATCCCTAAATAAACTATTTTTGTCAGTAAATTAAAATAGCATATTTTCTAAACCCTGTTTTCAATTTGTAATTATTGGCAAATGTGTGTAGATGTTTGCGGCAAAAAATGAACTCAATCTATTATAGAATGAGTCTGTAACGTAATAAAAGGTAAAAGGGGTGTGCAGACTTTCCAGCTTGACAGTACCTTACAAAAAATAACCAGCCCTTGTGTACAGTAAACATTCTCATTGAAATCATTATTTTGACTTACCTTTTGTCTTCCAAATATAGAAATCCATAGAAATATAAAAGGCAGTGTTGTAAAATGTCAGCTTTCTTGAGAAAGACAGTATTGTTTGCAATCACTGATTTCATCCTTCAGCTCTTTTTTATTACATTTCTTCATCGTTTTATCCTTTAAACACCTGTTTACTTAGGATTCGTTGTCATTAGTTGTCATCCACATTCACGTAAGCATGAGTTAAGCTCCATAAAGAAGTTTTTTATTTTCAGCTCTATCTGAAAGTGGATAGTGCAAATTAAGATGTTATTTTCCACTGTCAAGTATCATCCAGCATTATCCGCTTACAAGGATTATTCAGTAGGACTAAGATGTATTATTTTGTTTCTGTTATTTCTACATAAATTATAATCCCCATGAAATAATCAGTGGTTATTAATGCATGAATGGTACAGTGATCAATTTTTGCATGGGAATTTATTACATTTAATGTGCTATATACATCTCTCTTTTGTGTTACCTGTGAAAGTATATAATGTATAATGTGTGGGGGTTTCATACAGTAACAACAGAGCTGACACGCAGTGGGTCAGTCCCTTACAGATTCATAAAATGTGCTACATTACTATGCAGCTGATTGCAGAATGGCCTAAAACTGTTCATAAATTGATGAATTGGGAGTTCTTAGTTAGCTCATACATTAGCACAACATATTGTACATCTACAGGGATTACAAAGATTAGACATTGATTAGAAATTGTGTTGTTTACAAAAATTTATTCATACAAATCTTACAACACTTGTTTTAACATTTAAAAATGTCACCCCTCTAAGGAGTTATGGGTTAATATAGATCGACTTCACATTTGCTAATATTCACTTGTCACACAGAATATTGTCAGATATAAATAAAACTTTCACATTAAGGCTTTTGGCGCTCTTAAAAATGTACACAACAGGCTGGGCTGTGGGCTGAGCTTCATCAGGTTGTCCACTAGCTGTCAAATCACCCTCAAGCAATTGCAACAAGAAACAACACAAAACCAAGCTAGGCTTCATATGGGCCTCTAGGTAGGCTTGGAATAGGATGAGTCAGTTTACTGAGAACAATGAAACAGAAACACTTTGCTTTGCCACAAAAACACATTCATTAAATTTATAACAGCCTAGAGACAGTTAATACTTTTTTGCCATTTACACCAGTTCAATATTAAATTTGATCACAAGATAATGCTGGCCATGCTTTTTCGGCTGTAATTAGATATTGGCCCAACCATCTGAAACAATATTGAAAAAGAAAAAAGAGATGAAGGAAGTGAAATGTAAGCTAAAAGTCTGCAGCATTGTAGGGCCACTAAAAATTGCCATCAGTATCAAGTGGCGATTTTTTTGTCATACGTTAGAGCAAGGCACCAAAGCCAGAAGCCATGCTGTCTGTCACACAACACAATCAGGTCCATACTGTACATGCTCACACGCACCTACGTTTACACACAATCATTAACACATCATATAAAACCTTGGAAACAATGCCAGATTGTAGAAGGGTTCATTTAATGTTAGAGAACAAGAGGTTAAATTAGTGGGGAAATAAGGCTTAATTTCTTTTGTATGGAATGCACTAAATACAAACCAAAGCACAGCAGCAGAATATAGACAAAGACTTTGGATCATACACATCATTTAATAATGATGGATTGAGGTGATTTTAATATTTAAGTGCTGCGTAATACTTATCTTTGACTAAAACCTACAAGAATAAAAACAGGGGTGCCAAAACCTTTCTGAGCATCTGCCTACATCTTGGTTGCCTGGACACTTTGGATTTTAGATTTCCTCTTTTTTTCATTTACTTTTTTACAGAGTACCACATTTATGTTAATAATGATAGTGGTAAATAAAATATCAAAAGAAAAAGCAGGTAGTTTCAGGAAATGCAGCAATACTGCTCAGGAGTCCAGAAGGTAGACTATTGTTCATTCCTATCAAAATGTTGGACCTTAACAAACAACACTCTGTTGCTGTTTCTCTCAAAAATCAGTTGACTTCTTCTAACAAGAACACATTCTGTATTTCTGTATCCAATACACAACATTTTATAATAGAAAACAACAATATTGGAAATAATACAAAGACAAAAATGAAGCAAAACCATGACTACGAACATGCCTGGAATTGATCAAATGACATGCCAGTTGAACAACACATTTTATTAGAGCATGCGCTTCATTTTGTTTCTAAAAAGAAAGAAGGAAGCATTCCATTTTATTCATTTTGCAGACTTGTCTACCACATTTGTAGACTGCACAACCATGTTGAATAGGATTTACGAAATCTATAATGTTTTAAAATGAAGAAATAATGATGAAAGAAACAAAACAAAAAACATGTCTTGTATAATCCAAACTCTACTGTTGTCCAAGTCTGGATAATGCAAAACATGCATATGCATGTATACATACATATGTACATCATGCATATAGATGCAGGTGAGATGGGATGGTTCTTTTGAGATTTACAGAGCAAGCCTCTAGGAAATAAATGCACAACAATAAAAGAATAACTTTAGTGTGAACCATTTCCAATCACAAGCACTGGCTCTTAAATCACAAAAAGACAACAAAGTCAGACATGTAAAATACACGTCTAAAGCACACACAAATAGTTAAACATAGTTAAACAATGAGGGACTCATGCTGGCCACTTCCTGGCCCCACCATTAGGATCACTAGAGATCACTTATAGTAAGCCTTATGCTTGCGTACATCCCAGGTCCAACTCTGCACAAAATAAAATATTCTTCTTTTTTCTATTACAAAAATAAAGTATAACATTCAGAACTTTGATTGTCTTTTTTTATCTATTTATTTTTCTGCATATGATAAATTCGAAAAAGATATCAATATATCAAGCGCATAACGTTCAAGGTGCACATTTGTCATATATATTTATGCCATATTTTTTCTGTTTTTTTTTTTCTTTTTTCCTTTCAGTTACCATTTTAACATATAAAGCTATATACATTAAACAGAATGATTGGTCCACACTTAGAACTGTGCGATCTTACACTCTACAAAATGCTGGGTTACATTAATAATCCAGTTCAGTTTGTTGGGTAAGTTAGTTGGGTTGACTTGACCCAATGTAATTGATAGCATTAGACCTTAAAAGGAACTGGCATAGTGTGATTTTTTTTTTTTTATGTTTTGGAATTGACTATGTTTATGGAGATTGAGAGCAGCAAGAAGTAAAGTTTAAAGTTAAAACCTAGATAAACCACAGTGTAAAGAATAGGGTGTGCATTTTTAATGTGTAGTTAGCTTGATAGCTGGCATCACACACTCACACATTTACCCACTTACTCACACCTAAGGGAAATTTAGAACAGCTGACCTGGAGAAAATTTCTTACAGAGAAAAGTCAAAAATAAAATCTAGGTATTTAAGACCCTTGTTGCTGTGCAGCCCACACATTAACTGCTGTGCTAAGCTGGGCTCGGTTAATTTGAATATTTATTTTACTTTTCATATTTATTGTCCTGTTCTCTTGATGTTCTTGATATTCTTGGGAATTCAACTTGACCCAAACTGGGTTAATTTTGACCCAGCATTTAGAGTGCTTTTGTACCAAAAAATCAAAATAAAAATAGAAAGCAATGTACTTACTAAAATATTTTTAATGGCTTGACTTGGTACATAAAATACATGTTTAAAAGAACACAGGTGAAATGCACCGACTGCTCAGTTTAGGTTAGAATGGTTTGGACTCGAATGCACACACTGGAGGGAGGGCAGTTGGGTCTCTTTCATTCTTCCTTTCTCTCTCTTTCTTTTTTTTGCTACAAATAAGCAAAGCGACGTCCTTTGTTTCTAAACCTTTGTCTGTACCTTCTTCCCAGCACAGCTGCAAGGTATTTTTTCACGGCCATTTGTTTCCGGTAGCGACTGTAGCTGTCTGTGAAAATACCATCCGAGTGGCGCTTGGACAGTGGCTCAGAATCTTCCTCCTCCTCCTCCTCTTCCTCACTGTGAACAAGAAGTCTCAAGTTAGCATAGAGCTGCAAATGAGTTAACAGCTTTAAAACTATGTGTAAGGTGATGTCACTGTATTTCATTCAGTTTTATAGTTCAATTATCAAGGAGTTCTGTATTATTTGAGCAAAGACATAAAGAGGAGCTACGCTTATTAACATGTGCCTTTACATATACAATGACCAATGCCTCCTCCTGAACAATCCATAATGTAGGCAAGTTACAGGCAATACCCATTGTTGCTGCAGATTGCACAGAGGTACAAAACTTTTACAAATAAAAAGTACATATACAAAAGTCAAAAGTATATATCTATAACATCTATATATCTATAAAAATAACAAAGTTATAATAGAAATCATTTTCAAAGGTGAAGTTTGGGTTTTCTCTTCCAACTTTGGAAAAGCAATTCCTGTCATTTACAATGGGTGCAGTCAAATTAGCCCTATTTATTTGGGCATGAAAATGTCACATGCTGTAGTCAATGCCCCAATGTTAAACATTATAAAACTTTCTAATAATCTGTTACTTTATGTATATCTTTAAAACAACATTTTTTTCTGCCATATTTTCAGAAACCGCATGACTTCAGCTGTTGTTTTCCATATTTCAGGCTGTGAGTGAGTAATAAAGTCTCTCTCTCTCTCTTTCTCTCTCTCTCTCTCTCTCTCTCTGTCACTCACTCACTCACACACACACACACACACACACACACACACACTATTGCACCACGCTCTGCATATCACTGACGTGTGGAAAAGATTAATCGGTGCTGAGTGTATTATTATATTAAAGCATTACTGGTGTTCCGTACCGCGCTTAACCCAGTTCATCCTGGCTTTTGTTTTTAAAATAACTCATCAAATTGAAACAAACAAGGAATTAAATTGCAGTAAAGATGCTAGAACAACGTCTCAATAACTCACTATATCTGCTGTCTGCAAACTGCACAGAGCGTATAGGAAAAATAAAATAAATGAATAAGCAAATGAACATGTACGGAACACCGTGACCGCATCACAGTCAAACGGTTTTGCAGGCTTGTTTTCATATGAAACGAAATAATTCATTTATGAAGACCAAACATATATGCCACCCAGATGATTGCATTTACAAGCTTAGAGTAAAATAATACAACCTAATATTACGTGTCGTTATTTTTGACTGCATTGCAGGTTAAAAAAGGCGCTCTTGAATCAGCAGTTCGCTTCGATCCGTCGTCTGTTTTCAAACTTTTTTATAAATATTTTATCCACCTAGTTTGTCCATCTAAACGAGCCGAAACATAAAGACAAAAAAATCGGAAAAAAGACGTAAATACGGAAGGGAGAACGTTGAAACAGGACAACGGAGAAGTAAGTCATCGCCATTGGAAACAGAAGGGAGGAGGGAGAATCAAAAACAAAGATGACGGCAGGTGAACGCTTAAAAATGGAAAAGCCCTTACCCTACACGAACTGCTGTCAGAGAATGCAGATACTTTCGGGCTGATAACTGAACCAGGATGTCCCTCAAGGCTCTATCTAACAATCCGTCTGCATGCTTTTCCGTTCTGAGGTAAAACGCCAAACACACACATAGCAGAAAAGGCAATAACATAAGGTCATTCTATTCAGTACATTTAGTTACTCAGTCTACTACCCTATAGCTACACGTCAGTGTGACGAATGATCAGTTGGACTAGGGAAAGGGAAATGGCATTATCTGCATTTCAAGCCCTTGTTTGTTTAATTTCCAGCAGTCAAATTAAAAATATAATAGCATATAATATAACAATATCCACGGACTGATGCGCCGTATGAAACACCTGTTAAAGGGAATCCATATAGCGCTGCTTAATCATAATACGTATTAACATTCAGCCTCAAAACAAAAAATAAACGTAAAATAAAACGTTTTGTTAACCTGCACATAATCGAAAAAAGTCAATGATAAAATGTCAACGGAAACGTCGAGGGGCTAGCAGCACCCTACGGAACACCTTGACCTTAGGTTACACCAAACGTACGTTATGTTTATTATTATTTTTTATTACTGCTATTTCACGCCAGTAAGTGATTCAGTCTTACAAGTTTCAAGCTATTTAATCAACTACTACAGTCATATCCCTTTGATCTATTAGATAAATCAGTTAACTGATCTGTCATTTTGCTATACTGTACACCTGTTGGTCTTTGTTTGTCTGGGACTATACAACTGCATTAGCAAAACCCCTAAATTAAATAAACAAATAAAAATAATAATAAATAAATAAAAGCAGACATAAACGGAACAGCAGTAGTTGAATGGTATGAATGCGATTTTAATTGTGTAGAATATGTTTTTAAGGCGGGGGTGGCGGTTGTACCTTCTTTCGGGTGGATAGTAGAGAGTATAGGCGTCCTCAGGGAGTGCTGGTGCACTGCGTGCGCTCATTGTCTCCGGCTCATAGGACAGCTCTGTCAGAGAATTCCCATCATCCCCAAATACATCACTGTCTAACCTGGGATCAGGACCAAATCATCACTGCGTCATTGCGACTTATAGGCCAGTATTACGTGGATATTTAAAATTTATATGAGAAAACTGATGCTTTCTTTTCGTTGTACTTACAATTTATTTACGTTAGTGGCAATGTTTAATATGTCTTATGTCGCAATTAAAAACAGAAAACGAAATAAATAACCCTCTAACCACTGCTCGAGAAGTAACGTGCCCTGCGATATCCTGCCTTGCTCCACAGGGTATTCCTGCCTTGTTTCCCGGGGGAGCTGGACCCGCCGCGACCTTGGTCAGGATAAAGCGGTTCATGAATATGAAATGAATTGAAAAACTTATGTTAAACACTAACTGTATATATTTGTGCTAAAGATACAGGCATGGTCATTAAGAGCATGTATGGTTTCCTTTTACGGATTCCTATTATAGATTTTTTTTTCTTTTGTTATGGACAAATTTCACCCTTCCTAAAAATTTTTCGTTTTTCATTCAGCGTAGCATCAAAATGTTTAAAGTTTAACCAATCAATAGGTTCGTCAAGAAACCAAAAAAAATAGATTTTAGTGCACCATTATAAAAAACCTTCTCTGGCATCTTTGTTTTTCAGCACTATTTCTTTACAGGTCTGAAACAAGTTTTTTTCTCTATTTAATTTTCATCAACCGCATTATCCTGGTCAAGGTCACTATACCATCTGGAACCACTGGGCGCAAGGCAGGAATACCCTGGACATAGCGCCAATCCATTGCATGGCTTCTCAGCCAACCCCCCTCCTCTTCAGACATAGCCAATCATGTCTGTCTAGACGCCCAGCAGGCCGATAGGACCGCTGAAATTTAAACCGCTGTGGGCTAGTTTAATAAATCACTGCGCCATCCGAGCGCCTGTCATGTTTTATAAAAATTAACAGCCCTAAAATGAAACTGCATTTTTAAATTAGCCGTTATAATGCATTTATTTTGTTAAAACTAATTTACCACGACCCAAATTCGTTAAAATCACAAAAACTCTCAATTATAAACATCAAAATGCATATATTTCAATAAATAACTACACCGCATGAATTCAGTTACATTAAAATGCAACTGCGCTTTGAAAATTACCAATAAAAACATTTACCAAAATTAATGTAATTAGGTACATTTCATAACCATTAAATGCCCTAAAATACTATCACATTTCGTTTAACCATTCAAGTGTAACTGCGTTTCGTTACCATCATTATGCATGCATTTTCCTGCAACCCTTAAAATGCATTATTTCACAGCCACTAAATTGCAATAAATAAACTGCATTTTGTTAAAGCCACGGTGTATCAATAGTCTTGCTGTTCTATTCAGCACTGAGCAATGCGCTAGACTGAGACAGGCAGATTTAAATGAACGAGTTCCTAAAACTGATTCCTGAAGCTCCGGTCCCGCTTGCTTCCTATTCGTTTATTGCAGCTGTTTGCATTGTGACGCCATTCAGCCGTCATTCCTGGTTCATTCTCAATTTTATACTGGCACATCCCCATAGAAATACAAGGACTACAGCGGAGCGTTAACACTACTGGAAAAATGACTTCGTTCCCTGACCTGAAAGAACCATTATTATAAAATCTACAGTTCTTACAGCAGTTAAACTAATGAACCATTTGCTTAACTAATTCACCCTGCATTATCAAATAAAATAAATAGTAAAGTCAAGTTTAGTTTTTATTCCACTGCGCGAGCACTGGATTTTAAACGAGTCATTTTGAAATAAAATTATTATGAACGTTTGTTCATCTTAATTGAATATAAATGTAAAAAAATGCAATAATGAAAAAGAAAGGCGGGGTTTGGTGGGAGTACGTACCTGATATTGGGGAAGCCCATGGCGATGGGGGTGCAGTGGGCGCTGTAGCGCATTAAGATCCCATAGATGAGCAGAGCCAAAGTCGCTCTGTTAGTTTTGGCCATGCTGCAAAAAGGGAACGCGAAGACAGTTAAAATCGCTCAGACTTACACCTTTTTACCCAACGTTGCATGTAACGCACTTTCTTTAATTTCACCGCTTTAGCTTGAATTTTTGGTATTCCATGCAATACTCCGTTCTTTAAAATTAAACGTAGTTATGTATATGCGGATCAATGAAATAGATGAACACGATTTTAAACCATATAGTTTTTTGTTGTTTGTCACCTCTCAAACCACAATCCACGCACATTTACTTATGCAATGTAAATAAATTATAAATTAGCATTTATAAGTAGTGAAACAGTAGGAGGTTTAAGCCTCTTCACGAATTTGTATCCCTTTAACGTTGTAAGTGATCAAGGGACGAGATTGTCAGTTAGTATTAGACTTTTGCCTGGTTTAAAGCTTACAAGTAATTGCTTAAAACCCTAATCCGGCTATTGAGAGCATTAGTTCCGGACATTTTAGTAATTCCGCTATAGTTTTGCAACTACACGTCAGCGTGACAACGCAGCAGATGGACTAATATTCTCGATTTCTGGACTAGAGTCCTAAGAACATTTCTAGCCAGGGTTTGTTCGATTTAGGCTACATGAGCCAATTGAAAATTCAAAGCCAACCATCCACCCTGGCTGAAGGTGTTAACGAGTCTATACAGCACCGTAAAATCTTTACACCAACAATCTGTTAATGGCATTCCTAATCTGCTGCTTTTTAACAGATCGCCCCAGACAATGCAGGATTTTCGTTTGACTGAACATAACAAAGAACGGTACGTAAGTTGCAGTCGTATTTAATTGTTTAATCAACCCGCATATAGATATAAATATAAAATAAATTTAAAAATGCAAACTGAATAGCTCATTGTACAGAATACCGTAACGATACATGACTATACGTCATCTGCAAAAATACCGATTACTTTAACTATGTGTTACTGTCACTTGCAATTGTTTTATTGCCCTGCATGTTTAAATAACAATAAAAATTATAAAGGTTATTAATAAAACACAACGACTGTACGGAATACCGTAACAATAGTCTACGTTATTTGCCAAAAATAAAAAAAAGAAAAACAAAAGAAAAACATTCCCTTACTTTACTCTCCGTCTGTTTTCTAACAATGCTACGAACTTCTGTTTTTACTCTTCCTAAATTTTTTTGAGTCACTTTAATTTTCTAAATCCATGCAAGCTTTGAAAAGTTTAAGACGCGCAGTACATGTCGCAAACACAATCCTTCTCCGGGCAGGCAATAAAAACGGCAGTAATAATAATAAAAAAAAGAACAAAGAAGAAAAAACAGTGGAAAATCCGGGAGTATGAACGAGTTCCTTCAGTGCACCTTTCCAAGCCCCAAAAAAGAATCAGCCAAACACGGACACGTACCTACGGCAGGTTGGGCAACAGGGAGCGAGGGTGACTGCGGGACGCGCTTCGGGTGCGGCTGCTGAGCGTGTGTGCGCGTGTGTGCGCGTGTGTAAGTGATGGAGAGAGAGTAAGAGAGAGAGAGAAAGACTGGGTTGGATGGTAAGATTTCTCACGGCTCCTCTTATTGCCTGAAGCGCATCAAGCGCCACCGCACTTTTGTAACGTTCTGCTCCTCATCCACCACCAATTCTTTCTCACTTTTATACAATATGTAGCTGCTAAAAACAAAACCAGTACCTAGTGCAATCAAAAAGTCGAAGCGATTCGTCGTGCGCGTCCTATTCGTTCGTCCGCATCTCTTTTTGTTCAGTTTTCTACCCCTCCTCCTACGGATCGCTCGGATTTTTATCCATGAATGGCGACTCATGCTCTTTTTTCAATAAGTCCCATTAAGAATGCTGCGGACGTCATCAGCCCCTTCCTCCCGGAATATTACCCCGTAATTCCTTCCTCATCGACAGATAAGTCACTCCGACACGCCTCAAATAAAACTTTTTTTTTTCATTTAAGTTCAAAGGCTGGAGAGATCATGAGTCACTGTATTAACGTTTAACCATTATAGCATTCTGACTTCTACAGAATACATACAGGGTAAATACAATGGCATTAAAACATTTTCGTCAATGGAGAATTTTTATAGCAGAAGTTGCAGTAAATGTCCTGTATTTTTTTTTTTTAAAACCTTTTTTCAATCCAAGAAAACCGGTTTAGTGATGTATTCTTTGTATAAAGACGGGAGAGTATATCTTAAATGATTATACATAAAATATAAGGTATATTAAATGATTAATAATGCACCTTCTGGTTTATGCTGCATGATTGATTTGTGTGGATTTAATTTTTCTCTGCATAATAAAGACAATAACAGCACTACTCCATTTTTTCCCGACTTTATATGTTAATTTAAGCTCTGGTATTAAACATTTTTGTTTTTCAAACGTTAACTTAAACCTGACTGGTCCTCTTTACAACAAGGGTCTACAGCAGTGCCCAAAAGCATGGCTTAAAGAGACAGTTACATATGCTCCACATGTCACGAGTCACAAATGGCCCATGGACACATTTTAAAAATATATGTGCTTATTTCATCAAAACACAGGTTTTAAATGATGTGTCAAAGACCGTGTTTCACCACCATCAATACAACACCAGGTGAGGGGATATGTTTGTAACAGTTGTGTCCCATTCCTACAGTTCCAGATACTAGCTGTTCTAGTGTGTGTTTGTATATGTGTGAGTTTTATCATTTACACACATCTCTCAGACCTAATTGTCTGAGAGACTCTTTTCCGTAAAGAGCTTCACACAAGGTCACTAGATGCACAATTTTTCAGTGGAACACTTTTTAATGCTTTTACTCACACAGTGTGGTTTAATTCACCAGGAAATGTTATCGAGCTGATTGCAAATGATAATTTGGCAGGTTTTTTTTGTTGTTGTTGTTGTTGCTGTTGTTACTGTACTTTTAATTATACATTTAATTTTTATTTGTTTTCTTTTGTCCATGCTTGATGTTTGACACCCTGGGCCTAACCTCTAAAACCCTGACATATAATTGTTCCAGTCAAAAACCCTGACACTGGGAGCTGGTGTTTTATGTATTATATTAATACAATATATAAACAAGTGAATATTTGAACAAATGCATTTAGGAACGATTATTAATTTTTAATATATCAATACTTATTTACTGCCATCCCTGATCTTTTTTCTACTGTATAATCTATAAGCTGCCAATGTCAATCTCTATAAGCGGAAAATGTATAGGCAGGAAATAAGAATGGCACCATTTACCAAGAATGGCACCATTTATTTTAAATGCACTTATTTTGGAAATAAAGATAGTGTTTTTTTTAGTATAGTAAACTGGTCAGATTGGTTTCATTTTAACTTAGGTTTTTTCATAACCCTGAAAAACAATGTAGATTTTAGCACTGCGTGCATTCAGCACCTGGGATCTTGTGTTGGATGAATTACTGTAAAGGCAAAACCTGGCCAGATGAATTGTTGGTGTGATCAAAGAATAGCAGTAATTTAATAATTCACGCCGACGTCTGGTTAGATGTGACACGGTGTGACGTTAAACCCACTCATTCATGCGTGTGTGCGTGATTTTCCTAGAACATGACATGAATCTCAGCGAGCTTTTGTCAGTATGCAGACACTTTTACATGCGTTCAGAGTCGCTAAAAACGCTTCAACAGCGCCACCCTGCGTCTACAAATGTAACCTTGGTCCAACCTCCATACTACCATTCATTTATTTTTCTAGCCGCCTCTTTTTAGCACTGTAGAGTCATGGAAATTAGGAGTTGTACCTACCGCAGCTTAGTAAATTCCCAAATCATCATAAAACCTGTTTTCATTGCCCATGACAACGGACACCCATCCACGTTACATTGTGATGTTAAATTGTGTCACCACAATTTTTCAACTGATTTACGCAACAGAAAAATCAAATTATCAGACATGCAAAAAAGGTAACCTATAACTAAGCCGAGAGTTTATGTCAAATTGATGACTCATCCTAGAAGAGAACTTCTCTAGCAATTTTGGCTAGACCACTCAGATGGTCCTGTGACATTAATGATCACAGATCAATTTTAATGCATTACAACTGGGAATAACTTATTTTCCAGAAGCAACAGACTGTCAACAACAGTGGCGATTTCTCTAAGACTGCAAGGGAAGCTCAGCTTCCCCTAAAATGTCAAAAATTAAATGGTCAAATATGTACAGTTGTGTTAACATTTCATTGACCACAAATGTGTTAGAACACGTTCATCTCGAATACGAGTTCGTTCAGAATCAGCTACTTATCACAAATCAACTGACTCGATTTTGTTAACTTCTCATACATTCCCGGAGCGTCAATGCATTTGCCCGTAGAAGCTGAGCGTCTATTCACTTCAACGGGAGTGCATGGAAAAGATTTTTTCATTGCTTTGAAACTCGCAGGTCATTGGACAAATGCCACGATTTTGTCCCGCCCCCGGACGCTGAGCATCTCTGGGAGTGAATGGAGCTGTGGGCGGGTCTGGACGTGGAGCTTCTGCAAGATGATTGGAGGATCAGTCGAAAGTCTGAATCCCGTTTTGATTGACAGCTATTTTGAGATCTGCACCCGTCAGTTAATCACTGGGAGCTTCAGTCCCATCGCCGATTTTGCGAGTGAAGTCGAAAGACAAACTGCCACCCATTTCAGGCCATTTTCTTGAAAAAGAACGGAGGGCAGAATTTATGTATAAATAAATTGACACATTTTATGACGTAAGCCGACAATGAGCTTCCCCTCTTTGAAAGACCAGCAGCCGCCACTGGTCAACAACCACAGAGCAAAGCCGAAATATACACTGATCAGCCATACCATTACAATCACCTCCTTGTTTCTGCACTCACTGTGCATTTTATCAGCTCCACTTACCACATAGAAGCACTTTGTAGTTTTACAATTACTGACTGTAGTCCATTTATTTCTCTACATACTTTTTTAACCTGCTTTCACCCTGTTCTGCAATGGTCAGGACCCCCACAGAGCAGGTATTATTTAGGTGGTGGATTATTCTCAGCTCTGCAGTGACAATGACATGGTGGTGGTGTGTTAGTGTGTGTTGTGCTGGTATGAGTGGATCAGGCACAGCAGCGCTGCTGGAGTTTTTAAATACCGTGTCCACTCACTGTTCACTCTATTAGACACTCCTACCTAGTTGGTCCACCTTGTAGATGTAAAGTCAGAGACGATCGCTCATCTATTGCTGCTGTTTGAGTTGGTCATCTTCAAGACCTTTATCAGGGGTCACATGACACTGCCCACGAAGCACTGTTGGCTGGATATATTTTTGGTTGGTGGACTATTCTCAGTCCAGCAGTGACATGGAGGTGTTTAAAAACTCTGTCAGCATTGCTGTGTCTTATCCACTCATACCAGCACAACACACACTAACACACCACCACCATGTCAGTGTCACTGCAGTGCTGATAATGATCCACCACCCAAATAATACCTACTCTGTAGTGGTCCTGTGGGGGTCCTGACCATTGAAGAACAGCATAAAAGGGAGCTAACAAAGCATGCAGAGGAACAGATGGACTACAGTCAGTAATTGTAGAACTACAAAGTGTTTCTATAAGGTAAGTGGAGCTGATAAAATGGACAGTGAGTGTAGAAACAAGGAGGTGGTTTTAATGTTATGGCTGATCAGTGTAGATATAGAACCATTATGCTTTTCTTGTCATATCATAACATTTATTATAACATTATCTATTATAATTATCATAATTATTAATATTATCATAACATTGTCCAGTCAGTAAAGTAAGTAAGGTAGAGTACATTGTTGTACTCTCTTTTTTAAACTGGCATAGGTGCTCTAGTGCTCTGGATTCCTGAGAAATTACCTATTCTGTCCTGCACACAGTCTGGCCGCACATCCTAGTCAGCGTCTTAGTAGTTCTGGCGCAAAGCAGAAAGACACTTCAGACAGTGTGCCAATACATTACAGAACATTATACACTGTATAACCAAAAGTGTGTGGTAACTGAATTTGAGCTTAGTTGGACATTCCATTACAAAATTGTAAGCAAAACTGTAATTACAGAGTCTTCTTGGAAGTCTTTCCACAACATTGTGAAACGTGTAATCTTTTAAAAAAACAGCATTTATGAGGTCAGGCGTTACCATATTCATCCTCTCACTCTTACCTAGGTGCAATAAAGTACCCAGTGCAATTGGAGGATAGCCCTGTATCCAGAGGAAACCCACACAAACACGACAAGAACATGCCAAGGTTCAACCCAGGCCCTCAGGGTAAATATTGCAAATTGGAATGCTTATGAAAGGGTTACATTCTTCATCAATGTAAAATTTTGCAATAAATATGGATCCTAGATTTGATCTCTGTATCGTGCCACTAGTTGCTGGAAGTTTTGCAGGTTCTTTTTTGTCTAAAACAGGTTCCTTGACACAAAAAGGTGAATTAAGGTGATTGTAGGTGTGGGTGAGTGAGTAAGTGAGTGATTGTGTGATACTCTACAATAGTGTGGTGCCCTGTTTCAGATACTGTTTTCCCTGATCAAAACAAAGCGGTTAGTAAAAAATAAATAAATAAATAATTTCTTGCAAAAATTTTGATTTATAGTTACCAGAAGCTCCTGCATGAGAAATCAGCTGCATCTTCGTTAATGCATTTTTCTACTCGTGTGGTTATTTAGGCAATCAGATCAGTTTTCCCTGTAGTATCTGGGAAAAGGGAGGCGAGGGGTATGAAAAATGAGATGAGGAAGAATGACTCACAATTTATGGTTACAGCCTTAGTGCAGGCCTAGGACAAGAAGTAAATGCTGCAAATTTGACGAAAGTGCTCAGACAAACATCAGTCTGAACATATGATAAAATCATTCATTATTAATATTAATTAAGTCTTTAAGTAATCTACATATTCTGAGCCTACAAGTTTAAGAAAATAGACAATATTTTATATTTCTTTCAGCTGCTCCCATATAAGAGGTAGTAACATGGGATCATTCTGGTCCATATACCTGCTTTGGCACAGTTTTTGCGCCGTATCCTCTTTCTGATGCCACCCTCTTTTTTTATATGTGCTTGTGACCAGCACTGAGAGTGCTCTGACAAGTGCACCTCCCAAAGGCTAGGCTGTTTGGCTACCCCCAACCCCCAAACATAGAATGTCTGACCAGTTGATAGCACTATTAGGATAGGAACCCTGGATCTCAGTGGTAGTAGGCTAGCGTGTTTTACCGCTTCGCCACACATCTGTCACACATCTGTCACAAAATTTAGAGTGTTTAACAAGGCATGAAACAGTATATGGCCAAAAGTAGGTGCATACGCCTACTGTTTTAGCCACACCTGTTGCTAACTGGTGTATAATATGTATTATATAAAATACATGTGCTTCCAACTTTGTGGCAACAGATTGGGAAAAGCAAGGTATATAAAGACTTGGTTTGGTGAGTTTGGATTTAGAGAAACTTCAGTGGCCTGCACAAGGCACTAACCTCAACTTTACTGAACACTGTGTGGTGCTTGTGTGGTGTAGCAGTAAATTACACTAGCCCCCTACCGCTGAGATCCAGGGTTTGAATTCCCAGCCATGCTACCGGCTGGTCAGGTATCTACAACCTTAAATCAGAAAAAGTTGGGTCAATATGGAAAATGCAAAAAAAATAAAAATGCAGTGTTACTTTGACTTTTATTTGATTTCAGACAGTTTGAACCCAAGAGATTTCATGTTCTGTCTGATCAACTTTATTTCATTTATTAATAAACCTCCATTCCTGCATTTCAGGCTTGCAACACATTCCAAAAAAAAGTTGGGACAGGGGCAATTTAGGGCTAGTGATGAGGTTAAAGAACAACTAAATAATGATGTGATTCCAAACAGGTGATGTCAACAGGTGATTGTAATCATGGTTTGGTACAAAAGCAGTATCTAGGAAAGGCTAGGAAAAGAGTCTAGGAAAGAGTCATTGATGAGCAAAGATGATCAGAGGATCTCCAGTTTGTCAACAAATGTGTGAGAAAATTATTGAAATGTTAAAAACAATGTACCTCAAAGAAAGATTGGAAGGGATTTGCATATTTCTTCCTCTACAGTGCATAATATCATTAAATGATTCAAGGAATCGGGAGGAAGTTCAGTGCGTAAAGGGCAAGGGCGCAAGCTTAAGCTGGACGCCCGTGATCTTTGATCCCTCAGACGGCACTGCATCAAGAACCATCACTCAACAATAGCTGATATAACCACAGTTGTAGCCTAGGCAGTTGTAGCCTAGTGGTTAAGGTATTGGTCTAGTAATCAGAAGGTTTCCGGTTCAAGCCTCACCACTGCTAGGTTGCCACTGTTGGGCCCTTGAGCAAGGCCCTTAACCCTCAATTGCTTCGACTGTATACTGTCACAGTAATGTAAGTCGCTTTGAATAAAAGCGTCCGCTAAATGCTGAAAATGTCAATACGGAGTTACATGCACAAATGCCACTTAAAACTTTACTGTGCAAAAAAGAAGCCTTATGTTAACCATGTCCAGAAGCTGCGTCAACTTTTCTGGGCTCTGAGGCATCTAGAATGGACCATTTCACAGTGGAAACATGTATTGTGGTCAGATAAATCAGCATTCCAGGTCTTTTTTGGAAAGAAATAGACACAGTGTGCTCCGGACCAAAGACGAAAAGGACCATCCAGACTGTTATCAGCAACAAGTCCAAAAGCCAGGGTCTGTTGTGGTATGGGGCTGTGTCAGTGCCCTTGGCAAAGGTTATTTACACTTCTGTGATGGCAGCATTAATGCAGAAAAGTATATTGAGATCTTAGAGCAACATATGCTGCCTTCAAGATGCATTGACCCTGACCAAGATAAAGCAGTGGTAAAACATAAAAAAGAAAATGAGTAGCAAGTTCACCTTCTGAGGAAATACTGATTATGCAGATATAGCAGGAACATACAAAACTCCCCTGCTAGGAAAAAAAGCACAGATCATCATTAGCTGGTTGCTGATCAAAGCTGGCATTTAGAAATGGGCTTCTTACAGTGACCAGCATTAAGGATCAAACCAAGGTTGCTACCACTCATGTTGCTATGTGGCACCCACTGTACGAATATTACTTAACATAATAATCTTCATTTTGTTGCCAGCTATGTAGTCATGTAAATTGCATAGGACATATAGTGTATTAACAACACATTGAATACGATCGAATAATAAAGTATTTATCTAAATTCTGTGATGTCTGGAAGGTTGCATGATCAAATTCCAAACCAACCAAAGAGTTGCTGCTGAGTCCATAAACGTAGACATAGGGCATAGTGTGACTTTACATATGCTCTAGGGCTCTTTGTATGAATCCACTGCTAGCCGGTGTAAAGATGTGGCAAGCAACTTCAGTCTGAGATTTGGAAAATTAATAGATTAAAAGAAAAAAATTCTTAACTGCTCATTTACATGTTTAAACTGGATTCCGCCTAAGTTGAAAGTTAAATAAATATTATTTATTATGATAAGAATGATAAAAACAAAGAGTAAAACAAACAGATTAGTATGAACAACCCATCTACTTTGTGAACACAATCCTTAAAATCAGTGTCAAAATGCATTTCACAGATTTGTTCACGTCCAAGCTCAGTCTTCACATTTTCTAATGGTCCCAGCTGGCCTGTTCTGTCTATTTGCCAGCTCACTGAAAGTCTGAGTTTGTCAGAGATGACTGCATGAGTACACAAGATTATTTATAAACATGAGAAAAGGTTTGGATCTTTTCCCATTAGCAAGGCAAGATAGCACTAGCCATTTTACAATCAATGTAGGTGCAAACCCTCTTCACGGGTGTCTACGTCATTACGTCTAGCAAGTCTAGCAAGAGTCTAGCAAGCATTAGAAGTGTTTAATAAAGCTGTTTAAAAAATGAAATGTTTTACTGACAGAATTTAAACCAATGTGTATAAAGTATATAAACAACAGAAGTGAAGGTAAATATTTAAATTCCTTTTTTTTTCCATTAAAAGTGCCATATCTACTAGAAGGTGAAAATGCTTTTTGCCATGTACTTTTAGTTACAAAAATAATAAGACAGAATCATGCCTTGGGTCACATGAAAAAAATTGTTACATTTTGTTTTGTTAAATGAATCAATTTATTTTTAGTTTTTGAGCAACATGAACATCTGTCCTGTGAAATACAAATGCTCAAACAATACACATTACACCAACAATACACCATTAATTAAACATGGTGGTGGTAGTGCTATTTTTGAGGAGAATGTTTGTTTGTTTATTAGGATTTTAACACCATGTTTTACAATTTGGTTACATTCATGACAGGAATGGTAGTTACTCATTACACAAGATTCATTAATTCACAAGGTTATATCGAACACAGTCATGGACAATTTAGTGTCTCCAATTCACCTCACTTGCATGTCTTTGGACTGTGGAAGAAAACCAGAGCACCCGGAGGAAACCCATGCAGACATGGGGAAAACATGCAAACTCCACACAGAAAGGACCCGGACCACCCCACCTGGGGATCGAACCCAAGACCTTCTTGCTGTGAGGCGACAGTGCTACCCACTTAGCCACCATGCCACCCCTAAGAAGAATGTAAAATGATTTATGTGAGCTAATGCTGCAGGACAGTTATTGAAAATACAAAAGCAATTTAACATTTTAGTGACAAAAAGCAAACTAAAGTTATAAATGGCCTTCAAATTGTCCAGGCAATATAGATGTTGAAGCTAGACAACATTATTAGAAATTATCAATTTGTTCCCAAAAAAACTGGCAGTGTGTCTGATTTAAAGCAGCTCTGTAAAAAATTGACTAAAATACCTCCGGTGATGTGAAATATTGATAAAGTGTTTGGTTGCAGCCACTACTGTTAATAGTGGTGCAACCGGTTAGACACAATAATCATATCAACAAGGGTGATATGAATATTGGAACGCAGCAGTTCTTTATAAGAAATTATTACAAATGTACCTTAAAAAATAATCTATATTACATTGTACAAGTTGGTAAGAGTGGGTACTGCACAATAACATGATCATAGGTCATCTTCTGGTTACTACATATGAGGAGTTTTGCATGTTTTCCCATGTGTACATGGGTTTCCATGAGTTTTTAAAATTTAAATTCACTGACGGTCCTTTAAAGTAAAAGGTCTGTTGGCAAATATAAGATTATCGCTGATTTTTATTTTGTTAAAGGAACAAAAATGCTAGTCAACAATTAGCCATGATCTGGTGCAGTTAGCTGTATGACTGGTTTAGAATTAGTGGTATTTAAAGGACCTAGCCTAAATCAGTGTTTAAAAATCCGGCACTGCCTATCTGAAACCTATCTTAACATAAAATGACACTAATATTCGAAGTATGCTGTCAATTATAATCGGTTAAACAAACATTCGAATGCCAGAACCTGAGCTAAATCAGATTATTAAGGTACTAATTGCTTGCTATTTGGGATGCCACAGGTAGAGGGCGCCAAAAGATGAATTTATACAATCATTACAAATGACTTCACTTAACTAAGATTAGCGCTTTTAGTATTACACAGATTAACTGCTTTATTTGCGTAACGGCACATCGTCGACAAATGATCCCATCACGCTTTTTACTTCAACAATTCAGTCAAATATTTTCCAAAGCCCTGCGACGGCCATATTGTGTGATGTGATTGCCGAATCCCAAATGATTCTTTCCTGGCTTTTAAGTGCACTGCACGGATTCTACGAGCCAGTGTTGTTATAGCATACGTAGGGCACTTATGTAGAGGTCATTGAGCAGTTTGGATTACAGCCGTCATTGCAAGTTGAAGCCTATCCACTCCAAATCCAGTCGGAAAAGAAAGGAGGCGTCGAAGTGTGGAAAGCTCTCACCGTTACAATTCCCAGCATAGCCATGCAATCTCTACCGGTTCCGGTTTAACGTGTGTTTTTGTTTGGTCTCCGTTACTTTTTTCTTCACTGGTTTTAACGTTTGCAACGAATTTGGGGTGAAGCGATTTTGTATAAAGGATTTTCTCTCAAAGTGGGCAACAATACCAATCAGTTATCTGGGTGTTGTTGGAAGCATGGAAAAAGCAACGGGACAGTCTGGGATTTTAACTGTGTAGTATACACTTGTGTCTCCCTGATCCTGAGAAGTCAGAAGCCGTATGTAACCTCAAGAAAAGAAAATACAGGATTGTGTGAAGGTAAGAGCTGCATTTTGTCGTTGATAAAAGAAGAGCTAACTGGCCTAGTCATGTCGGGCTGATTTTCTGCAAGAGTGGTTAAAGAAATCGCTTTATTCAACGTTTGACACGTTTTACTGTGATGAGAATCATTTCTGTCATGTAGTAAAAGTAGGAAACTTATTTATGCGACCTCGGGTATTTTGTATCTAGGTGTCTTATGTTTGTTTATTTTTTAAATCTGTGTAGCACGTCTGTGTGATGAAACGTGGCTCTGTTTGGAAGTTTTTTCTTAGTTTTTCAAACATTGGGCCTAGTGAGCCATACAGGCCTGAAATGGATAACACTCCACCTTTATTCTGTTTCAACGTAAATGAATGGAACGTAAATTTAGACCTAGAACCTCACTTTAGCCTTAACATGCGCTCACGTTTTTTCGTACAGTTGGCATTTAAAATCAAATGTAATTTTTAAGCTTACAGGTTAATGGGAAAAAAACAAAGATTACTCAGATAATCGTTTTTTTCTGTATCCATCAAACAAGTTCGCACTCATTTACCTCTGTATTGTGAGTTATTGTTTATACACGTAACGTAACATCCTAACATGTCATGGCAGTTTTTAAATTTTGATCATCCATAACGTTTTTTGTTCTCTGACTGACTAAAACTCTTACTTAGTGATAAACAGAACTATTCATGTGGATTTGTTCTTTTTATTTTATGTTTTTGTATGATTATGTTAATCGTGCATCAGACATGCAGGTGTCCTTATTGGTGTCTTATTTTAAGTTCAACAAAACGTGGGATTTAACAAGGAGTGTCGCAAATATGTGAACAAAACTATACATACAGTAAATCTAACATCGGTTATATTTGTCCCATAGCTCTTTTACATAGAATATCCACTTTTATAAGCCGTCAACAAGCTGTTGGCACAACTCTGTTTGGATCTTTGACCGCTTTGCTTGACAGAATTGGCAACATTCAACTAAATCTGTTGGTTTTCACAGACAAACTAAACTTTTCAGTACAGTCCACACATTCTCAAAAAGGTTAAGATAAGTTTGGTTCAAAATGTAAGAGTTTAAGGTAGGCTTCCTTCACAATTTTATCCACAGTGGACCAACCCATTCTAGCTATATGTGTCCTACAGCAAAACTGATCAACCAGACCCTTTTATTGTAAAGTTCAAGCATTTAGGTATGTGATTGTGGAGTATGCCACACATACACTTGTCAACAATATGATTAAGAGTAACTCATCATATTATTATTCCACCACATCTTTGTAAATTAATGACTAACGTAAGTATAGTCCAACTGAACACACTTTTTGCCATCTTGATTTGAAAGTGAGGTCAGCATTTTTATACATGCCACAGCTTTCCTCCTATCTGAAAGCACCTTGCCTTTACATTCATCTTCTCGTTTAATTTTATTTAATTTGTTTAATTTTTACATTTTCTACTTTTAGTGCTCTGTATTGTTGTAATGCATACGCTTAGCTACATACATGTCACAGCATTGTTTTCCCATACAAAATACTGTATTATTATGTATTAAATCTGTGTTATGTTTTGTGGTAAACATGGATCTGAAACCAATTAGAAATTTATACCAAGTGTCCATGTTGGGACAGTCATGGTCTAAACTGCTGGATTTATATTATACAAGTCAGATCAGACATTCTAGTTAAATTACTGACATTTTATTCCTAAAGTCTCTGAACATGGAAAGACACACAATCATGTCTTTGATGTTTTGGCATAACTTGCTTTTCTGCAGTCACCAGCTCTCATGTACTCAGCTGCTTCCACCGGCATAGACACGCCCAGTCACATTTCATACGTTAACATGTCGGCTCTGCCTTTTGCTAGAGGTAGAGCTGTTGTTCTGCCTTTGGCAGTGCAAGACAGACATTTACATTTAGAAATTGGCTAGTGTGCATAACCTATTATTGGCAAGAAAAATATAAACATTTAAAAAGCTGTTAAAGGAGAATGTATATTTATAAAGTATATGTATTTTTAATTGTAGAGTGTTTATTTGTTGTAGGTTTACCCATGAAACAAAGAGTTGGATAGTGTCAGGAGTGAAAAGAAGTCAAAATTAACCTGATTAATCATAACTACAGTGTTATTGTGTATTATGATTTTTTGCTTCATAAATGCTTTTAAATCCCTTATTAGTTGGTGGATTTAAATAGGATCAATACGACCACTTGAAAAGGTTAACTTTCACTACTGTATTAAGTGGTCTGGTACAATGTGCCTGCTGCCACACACTAATACACACTGATCTTGTTGAATCTTTACTCTTATCTATTCACACATCATTACTAAACAATCAGTGCTGATGTGAGCTGATGTGTGGACATGACTTCTGGTTGTTACTTGTCTAGAGAGTCACATTGTTCCTTATTTGAAGTGCTTTTGTCCTGGGGCAAAACATCTGTTGAAATCACAGCTTTTGGTCTTTTTTTCTGATACTTCTTCACAGATTTAAATGCTTTTTTGACCCTTGCCAGCCTGTGACTTTCCATTATAATGTCTTGTCAGATTTGTAGGTTACATATGAGTAATGAATAGCTTTACTGTAAAGGTATTAGTAATATTAGTAGATACTACTAATTGTTCTGTTACCTGAAAAAAGAAACACATACAAAGGAATGAAGGATCATGCGACATCTACAGCATTGGGAACATACTTTAACATATATTGAAGTTTCTATGCAAAACACGTTGGACACTTATGTCAGACTGGAATTAGTTCACTCGGTGGAAAAGAATTTAAGCTTTACAATCTGTTATTGATCTAGTTGAGGACAAGCTTTGAATGGTCTGGAGAGAACAAACTAGGCTACTAATGTGGGTAGAAAGACTGACTTGTAGAGGTCTGGTTTAGCAAGATCTTTGGTAAACAGATCTGTAAGTACAACTTCACGTTAAATGAGCCATGAGCATTGGAAGAGTGCAAACAAAGGCAGGTAATGAACAAACACAAAGAGCTTTCAAAGTCTCAGCTTTCAGTCGCTTTGCTTTTCATTTTGTTCTCAGCTCTCCCTCTGTGCTGGAATCGTTCAAAGAAGTCTCCCGTAGTTCTTTTGCTAAGCTAAATTTTACTTTGGCTGAAGGTGTTAATGGGTTGATGAGACTGAATAATGAGGCTCAATTGTGGTGGAATTTTTAACAGGTACTTGTAAAATGCTGTTGTGAGAACTGTGTGGCCACATTTAGGCATTTTTACTGCTTTAGTTTCATTCATTCATTTAGTAGTTTATTTGTAGAAATATAACCGGCAGTGTGAAACTCACAAATACAGCATAAATATCAAGTTTAAAGATATTTACATGATATTTAAACATGGGGCTTTAACTGGCTTAATTTACTTTGTTTAATGTTGGTATTAGTAAAACTCTTAAAAACAACTACAAATTTAAGCACTAATGCTTCATTGAAATGGTTGATGAGCACAATCATCATTTAGTTCTTAGTTCATCATTTTAACCTCTAAAATGTTTTTTGGATTTGTGTAGAAAAACCGACATAAAAAACACCTTCTGTAGTGTATATGTGAGAAAATTATTGAAATTTTAAAAAACAATATTGGAAGAGATTTGCATCTTCCTCTACAGTGCATAATATCATTAAATGATTCAAATCCTCTGGCAGAATATCAGTGCGTAACGGGCAAATGTGCAAGCCTAAGCTGAACATCTATGATCTTCGATTCCTCAGACGGCACTGCATCAAGAACCATAATTCATCAATAGCACACATAACCACATGGACAAGGGATTACTTTAGCAAACCTTTGTCAAGCACTACAAATAGGGTTGGGCGGTATGACGGTATTACGGTATACCGTGGTATTTAAAAATGTTGACGGTATTTAAAAATGGTGACGGTATTTTAAAAATGTGAAGCGCCAAATTTCTGCTTAAGGGCCACCTTGAAAACGGAGACTAAGATCTGCGCGCATCCACAATAAGGGAGGGGCAGGAGTTGTAGGTGGTTGGAGCTCACTGATTGGTTGTGGGGGTGCTCACTTTTTGAGATGATAACACAAAAGCTAGGGAGCTCTCTACATAGGGTGTGTTCAAACACCTAGTGAGCTGCCTTGCTGTCTTACTGCCTACATAGGCAGCTGCCTCAGTAGAGAGGATTCTAATAAGTCAATGACTTATAATAAGGCAGGTTATTGGAACGCGCTACTTAGACAGCGATTCCATCGGGTTTTGCTTGCTAAGCTAACAGTTAGCATGTCACTATAACATCTCTGTACCGAATACAGTTACATTTACTGACAAGCCCGAACTTGCAAAAAAACACACTTGTGCAAGTTTATAAAATTTATATTATCTCTGTGTGTGTGTATCGTCTTCGCGATACTCGGATTTGAATTCCGACAATAAACAGCTTTTATTATGACTGATTAATTCCCCGAAATGATGTGAAGCAGAATTGGTGCATTACAGCCAATAAGAACGGCGCAAAAATGAAAAGAACATATAAAACATATACAGGGGTTGGACAATGAAACTGAAACACCTGTCATTTTAGTGTGGGAGGTTTCATGGCTAAATTGGACCAGTCTGGTGGCCAATCTTCATTAATTGCACATTGCACCAGTAAGAGCAGAGTGTGAAGGTTCAATTAGCAGGGTAAGAGCACAGTTTTGCTCAAAATATTGCAATGCACACAACATTATGGGTGACATACCAGAGTTCAAAAGAGGACAAATTGTTGGTGCACGTCTTGCTGGCGCCTCTGTGACCAAGACAGCAAGTCTTTGTGATGTATCAAGAGCCACGGTATCCAGGGTAATGTCAGCATACCACCAAGAAGGACAAACCACATCCAACAGGATTAACTGTGGACGCAAGAGGAAGCTGTCTGAAAGGGATGTTCGGGTGCTAACCCGGATTGTATCCAAAAAACATAAAACCACGGCTGCCCAAATCACGGCAGAATTAAATGTGCACCTCAACTCTCCTGTTTCCACCAGAACTGTCCGTTGGGAGCTCCACAGGGTCAATATACACGGCCGGGCTGCTATAGCCAAACATTTGGTCACTCGTGCCAATGCCAAACGTCGGTTTCAATGGTGCAAGGAGCGCAAATCTTGGGCTGTGGACAATGTGAAACATGTATTGTTCTCTGATGAGTCCACCTTTACTGTTTTCCCCACATCCGGGAGAGTTACGGTGTGGAGAAGCCCCAAAGAAGCGTACCACCCAGACTGTTGCATGCCCAGAGTGAAGCATGGGGGTGGATCAGTGATGGTTTGGGAATACCCCCCGGAATACCGTATACCGCGGTATTTTATGAATACCGCTCGTGAACGACCCATTACTAACAGAGAAACGTCCGCGCCCCGCGCGCACCCCCCCCCCCAATACCGTATACCGCGGTATTTTATGAAGACGTTTACAGATACCACTCAAAACTTTACTGTGCAAAAAAAGAAGCCTTATGTTAACCATGTTCAAAAGCACAATCAGTTCTTTGGGTTCAAAGGCATCTGGGATGGACCATTACCCAGTAGAAACATGTTTTGTGATGAAATGAATCAGTATTTCAGATCTTTTTGGGAAGAAATGAACACTGTGCTCTGGACCAAGGATGAAAATGACCATCCAGACTGTTATCACAAGAAGTCCAAAAGCCAGTGTCTGTCATGGCAAAGGTAATTTACATTAAGGTAGCAGCATTAAGCAGTAACGTACATTGAGATTTTATAGTGACACATGCTGGCGAAAACATATTGCAAAACCACATACTGCACACATTGCAAAGGCATGTCCGTGGAAAATCATGGTAAGAGTATTGGACTGGGCTGCCTGCCTATGGAGAATTTTGAAATAAAAAGGTGTTTAACAGTATGCTATTGTTGTCGCATTTAAGACAAGTTTGCAAGAAGAATGTGACAAAATAACACCTGAAACACTTTATTTCTTGGTATCCTCTGTGCCAAAACATCTTTTAAGTATTGAGAAGAAATGGTGACATTAGAAAGTTGTAAATGCTTTACTGTCCCAGCTTTTTTTCTTTGTATTGCAGGCCTGAACTGCAGGAATAGATTTATATTAACAAATAAAATAAAGTTAACTGAAGAAAAGATGAAATATCTTGGGTGCATACTGTCTGCAATAAAATAAAAGTCGACTGTATTTTCTTTATGCTAAGCACTGCATTTTTTTTTTTGTGCATCTTTTTTTGAGTTTTCAGTACTGTCCCAACTTTTTGATTTGAGATTGTATTACAATATGCTACTCAAATGGGTAAGCTTTTTATGCATATGCTTGTTTAGTAATGTTACTAAACAGTTTGTGGTGATTTATTGCAAGCTGGGCATGATAATACTTGCCTGTAACATGTGGGCTGTATCTCTTCAGAAGCAGTAGAAGTAAAGGTTAATTTTCTAATGGGTCTTTGCGAACACATTTTTAGATTAGTAGCTTATTGCTTATTTTAACTAACTATTTTACTTTATCTTTCTAAAGGACACAACTGCATACTTTCTACTGATTTTCTGATTTTATTTTACCTTTTTTTCAAATACAATGCCATGACTTGAGATTTGAGGATTGGCTGATACTAATAATTATCCAATATGATCACTTCAGTAACTGAGTCAGATCTTGAAGTGTCATGGTGGTGTATTTTAAAGGAAAACATTACCTTCTTAAATTGTGCAACACCACATTCATGAGAAAAAGGCTCAGATAACTGTTCCATTCCAATGATTGTGTAAGTATTGTGCAGTGGAAGAATATATTAAATTTTTTTTGAATGCTTTTTTACAAATAAACTAGCCACCTCCTAGTTTAAGGTGACACATTGATTTTAAGAGTTGAGTTCTTAACCTGCATTGATGGAATGGAATTACTGGTTTGGTTTTCTTTGGTCTTTTTTTATTTGATACTGTTTTAGGTTTACATGGATAATGTGTAATATACCATGTTGACAAATTGGAGCATAGATGACCAGTTCTTTGTAAGTGCTATGTGTCTTAAATTTTTTTGTCAATGAGTCAAAGTCTATACAACCACATAGAACAACAGTGCCAGCATTGTCTCCAAACATAGTGTATGACTTTTTTCAAAACTCTTTACAAGTTTAGAGCTTAAAACATATGGCTCATCATTCAAATGCCTGGGTTTGTATTGTAAGAATTAGGGCTGTCAAACGATTAAATTTTTTAATCGCGATTAATCTCAGAATTTCATATAGTTAATCGCGATTAATCGCATTTAAAAAAATCTGTGTAAATGTTATAGAAAACAAGGATTTTTAAGTGAAATGTTACAATTAAAATGGTGAACACATTTTATGCTAAATGTACTGATGTTAAAAACTGCTGGGACAAGAGAAAACTGTAAGGGAGTTTTATTCACTCACATATTAGGCAGTAAATGTCAGATTGTAGGTTAGAATTTCTCCATCAGCAAACATTGTAGATCAGCGGTGCTTTAGGTGGGATAAGGCGTAGTTATTGTATCAGACTTGTCTGTGGTTGTATCGTGACGATGGTTTGATGGACGTTTCTACACGAAGTGAGTGTGTTTTGACCCTTTGGGGCTTCCATAGTTCATGAACTAACGTGCTCGACTCAGCTTTCCGGTATTCGGTACAGAAGAAGAAGTTAATTAAGTGTAATAAAGTGTTCTGCTCCCGACAACTTGTGAATATAGCGTGTATTTATTTCTTTATTATGCAAGTGCATCACTACCACGATCGGTTACATTATGTTAACAAACCGCAAATGAAAAACGGTGGCAAGTCCGACATTAAAACGTTTGTTCTACCAGTCAAGTGTCAACATGAACTAGAATTTGCGTTAATGGCACTAATTTTTTTAATCGCGTTAAATTGAGATTGCGTTAATGCGTTATTATCGCGTTAACTTCGACAGCCCTAGTAAGAATACATAAAATGATTTTCTCTTGCAATCCTGTTACAAACCTATTTACTGTAAAAAAAAAAAAAATGTTTTGCTGTGTGCATGGCATTAAAATCTACCCCCCAGCCAACATTTTTTCTTTAGTTTTCACTTTTTCTATTTTCCTCCATGTAGCTTCTGCATCACAGTCTTTGACTGGCACAGCAGGTGGCTTTTGTGGTATGAATGGACTCGGAAGGAAGTCCCCCTCTTTTACTTGGCTCTGATTGGCAGCAGCGGCAGGATGCCATGACGATTAGGCTATTCCGCAGTGCTCTGAGCATGCCAGCTCATTTTACAGGGTTGCACTGGAGAAATTTGCATGCTGACTCTTTATTTATAAACACAGTCTTCTCAGAGCAACATTGGCATTGCAGTCTAATTTAACTCAAATCTGAACTACATTTACATTTTCAGCATTTAGCAGACGCTTTTATCCAAAGCGACTTACACAATGAGCAATTGAGGGTTAAGAGCCTTGCTCAGGGACCCAACAGTGGCAACTTGGTGGTGGTGGGGCTTGAACCGGCAACCTTCTGTTTACTAGTCCAGTACCTTAACCACTGAGCTATCACTGGCTCGAATTACAGAACTGGAGCACTATAAAGTTAAAGTTTTGGTTTGTCTCACTGCAATTGGATTTGTAGTTGCAAATTTAGCAGTAAATAAAGTACATCAAACAACAACATCAGACATATTTCATTAGTCTAACTGACCACACACACACACACGCAGGTTTAATGTTATCCAGTTCAGTCTGAAAAAACCTTAAAAAGAGCCTTACAGTGAAGATAAACCGGAGCAGCGTGTGTGTGTGTGCGTGTGTGTGTGTTTGTGCCTTTAAGAGAAATGATCTGTTCACTGTATCGCTTAAAGTGATTCACGAGTCGATTCATTTTCCGTGAAGCGTAAGTTTCTCTTCTCAGTCATCTCTCCGTGTTTACTGTTATTAATTAATGTCGTGGTTTTAAATAAACACCAACTACTACAGAACATTTTGTGTGACTCTCTTACATTAAAAAGCTTCATTAAAAAGCTTAATTAAACTGCTATTACCACAGATCTGTAACCGAGTCAGACTCGTTCTGTCTAAGGAGCTAAAAGTTTTCTGATGATCCTAAAAGTTCAGCAGATGATCCTGAACTAACGAATTTGGTAATGAATAAACTTTTGCCTCCGATTGGCTCTGTAACGTTTTCTGTTCTCATCTACATCACACGCAAGAACCACTTACGATTTACCAGGAACCAGTGAACCAGGAGTTTATATAACGTGCTGATAGAATCGACTCAGATGTGACCGGGTTGAATTATCTTTTTAAAGTAAATATTACAATCAGCAAAATTACATCGTATGTATGATGCACAACGTTAATGATGTTATTTTAGGTCATGAAGAGCTTTCACGATGGTTTCTGTACGATTGTTGACGAATTTTGATGTGATGGTTGGTGCTATGTAGCTCAAAGTCTGGATCAATCCACTGAGCTGTTAACTTAACATGGTCTTTATATATCACACGATCGGATCGGCTACATTTAGGAAATATCGGCCGATAGCATATTTTGATTAAAAATCGGCCGATACCGATTCATAGCCGATCGATCGTTCCATCTCTAATTAATATTGCTATTGCTTGTCTAATTCAAAGCCTTCCAAATTTCTGACATGCAACTGTTTTTTTGATGCATCCAAATCCAGAACCACCAATGCTGTACCTAATTTATTGCTTGTTTCCAATTGCACAGGGGTAGCTTTGAAAGCTGTAGGAGGGTGTGAGGGCATTCTAAACCAGGCACTGAGGGCATACATGCCACAAGATTTTTTGGTGGCCTGGAAAGAGGCCTGACCTTAACCCACTATTTGGGGATTACGTGGACTACTGTTATAAACCAGTTTATTGGCAATATCACGCTGATACTGGGTAGGATTCTACTCTTACCCCTTTTCCACCGACGCGGCACGGAGCCCGTTCCGGTTCCCGAACTTGACTTTGAACCGGTTCCGGACAGTGAACTAGCGGGCCAATCTGGCACCACAGAATACTTGGTTTTTCAGCCCGAACCGTGACGTCACCTGTGGGCGTGTCATGTTGTACAGCATAGCAACAGCAACAATGGCATCGTCCGCTGGTGTCTCATATGGAGCTTAATGCTGCATTTTTATCTTTTAAAGTTCACCTGATTACATTTTGAGCCAGTTTGCTGCTGATATTTTCAAAGCGCCTTTAAAAAGGTGAATTGTGTGATATTACATGGTAAAAGTGACCCGGCAAATACGTCTTCTTATCACCGATTGTTAGATCGATGCTTTTCACATAAAAACAAACATCTGTAACAGCAGCACAAATGCTCGCACATAATCTACACGCTCCGCCATGATATTACTGCTCTTAACTTTCGTTAAGTAACGCCCACCGATGATGACGCAGGCTTGGTTCTCAAAAACTGGTGGAAACAGTGGCAGTGTCTGACTTGCCTATCTGACATCAACAATCATGTCCGTGTCTCAGTCACCGAAATTACATTTTTTCTATCATGATGATATGAACTTCTTGATCTGTGTCTATATAATTTTATGCATTGTGCTGATGTCACATGAATGGTAACTGCTTTAAAGACATTTTGCTATTAATATATTTAAATGCTATTTGCTGACTTTTAAAGCTCTGGTGCTACCCTGTTATGCTAATTTGTATACAAAGCCTGGGCTGTCATGCGCATGTTTATACGGAAGCTGAGCTGTTATTTGCATGTGCATGTGTATACAAAAGCTGTGGTTTAGAATGCTCCCATTTAGCTAGATCCCACCAACTGATTGATAACTGTTGGGGTCAATCAGAAAGTGTGTGTGTGTGTTTGTCTGTCTGTGTGTATACACACAGTGCTGTGAAAGTGTTTTTTCCTGCTTATTTTTTCAGCTTCAGATTTTCCAAATTATTTTTAATGTACTATAAAGACAACATTAGTAAACACAAAATGCAGCTTTTAAATGACTATTCCCTTTAGTGAAGCGATAGATAGATAGATAGATAGATAGATAGATAGATAGATAGATAGATAGATAGATAGATAGATAGACAGACAGACAATCTAAAACTGTCTCTATCTAATTCAGTATCTAAATTCAGTGAATTCGTGGTTCCCTTAATTATGGCAAGTCATCCAGGTCTCAGACCATCACACCACCATATTTGACTGTTGGTAAGATGTTCTTATAGTTCAATGTGGTGTTAGCTTTACGGCAGATGTAACAAGACCCATGTCTTCCAAAAAGTTGCGCCTATGACTCGTCAGCTCATAGAATGTTAGCCCTAAAGTCGTCAGGTAGACAGGCAAATGTGTGTCAAGCCTTTAGTCAGCAGTACTTTGCACTAGGGCTGGGCGATATATCGAGATTTTATAAAATATCGATATATTTTCATACGCGATATAAGATAAGACAATATCGCTTATATCGATATAGATGTTGCGTTCCAATTAGATCCGACAGTTCATCTTTCTCTTCTCCCAGTTTGTCTCTGCACATGTTCACCTTGCCCCGCCTCTCTCCCTCACTGAACACAACTCGCCCCTCCCCACCGCCAATTCTTTCTGCCCTCAGAACACATTTCTGTAAGTAAAACTCCCATGATAGCATGGAGACGGTTGAGGAGCTGGTTAGTAAAAAGAATAATAATGGTTATTTGGAGATGGTTCGGATTCAGTGGTGGTGAAGTGTCAGATGAGCAACAGAATAATGTATTCTGTAGAGAATGGCGAAAACAAGTCCAGACAAAAGGTTCCAGCTCCGTGTACCTTTGGTCATTCGTTTTTCACGTCAAATCCCAAAGTTGAAAAACAAGAAAACGAGTCGTTATTCGTTTCAAAAAACAATATTGGAAAACAGAAATAAACAAACACAAGCGCATTCACGCGCTGACATGCACGTATTTACTTCATATATAGAGAGTGTAAATAATGCACAAGTGTTATAAACAGTAATAATAACGTAATGGTGCGTCTCCTGTAGGGGTGTAACGATACACTGCTCACGATTCGATTCGATTCACGATGCTGAGCTCACGATTCGATTTTCTCACGATTTTTTTTGAAGTGTAAAAAGTGCAAAAAAATGCACATTTTCTTGTTCATTTTTTAAACAAAAAAAAACCCTTTAGTCCTCTGCAATTAAAGGTAATTACCAAGAACAGAGTACTTTACTGTAACCTAAGAGGTTTACCAAATTTAAGTTACTTATCGCCATCTTAAATTGAAAATCAAAGTAATCAAACAAGCTCATTGAGCTGAGCCTTTAAACATATTTTTTTTGTAGCTTTAACTAATTTATTAACACATTACATGTAAAATAAATTACTAATGTAAAAAAAAACATTGTATCAAATGTTTATTATTTAAATGGCTTTATTTATATACTCAGCGTGGAACAGAGTGCTACAACAATAAATTATAAAATACAAAAACAAAGACCCATCTAATTAGACCAAAAGGTCTGATTGTGTATATTACTTGTAAATTTGCATCTACAGTGGAACAACACAACATCAACAAAGCATCACTCAACAAAATATAAATGAAAATGTGCAAAAGAAAAAGCAGCATCCAGGTGACAGTATTTGTAAGTATTTAGTGAAGATTGGCATGCAGAAAAACCAAGGAGCTCATCTTTGATGGGTTGATCCTGTTTCTTTTTTCTGTTATGATCTTTCCAGCGTGTAATGTCTGCTTGTAAAGCGCTGAGTTCTCTCTCTCTCTCCCTCCTGTTCGTGTGCACGCTGTCCGTGTGTGTGTGTGTGTTTGTGTGTGTTTGTTTGTGTGTGCCATAAAACATCAAACATTCGTAGAAATTCCGATTGGAATTTGGCTTAAAATGTTTGAATCAATAATTGAACCGATTGCTCTATATGGCAGTGAAGTTTGGGGTTCGCTTACACACCATCAATTCCATAATTGGGACAAACATCCATTAGAGACCCTGCACACAGAGTTCTGTAAAAGCATCCTAAAGGTGCATAGACACACCACGAACAATGCGTGCAGGGCAGAATTAGGCCGATTTCCACTAATTATCAACATACAGAGAAGAGCAATCAACTTCTGGAACCATCTAAATGAGAGCGACCCCCAATCTTATCATTATAAAGCCCTGAAACACCAAGAGCTGAGCAAACATACCAGTCCCCTTATCCAACTGGTCCTGAGTCACTACACCCATACACCACTAACACACACAGATACACCAGTAACACACACCGATACACCACTAACACACACCGATACACCACTAACACACACAGACACTGTAATAACACACGCCGACACACCACTAACACACACTAACACAATAAAGACTCAGGAACAGGAGAAATCTGTAAACCAAATTACACAAAAACTCCGAACTAAATATCTGAATTATTGGGAAACTGAAACTAAAACTCAAAGTAAAATGCAGTGTTATTTGGCCCTAAACAGACACTACAGTGCAGCAGATTATCTGAGCGCAGTATCTGACCCTAAATTAAAAAACACCCTGACGAGGTACAGACTGAGCTGAGCGCACACGACCTGGCCGTGGAGACGGGGCGACACACCCGGTCCTGGCTGTCCCGGGAGGAGAGGTTGTGTCAGCACTGCACTCTCAGTACAGTAGAGACGGAGCTGCACTTCCTCACCCGGTGTACCAAGTACCACCACGTCCGCTCCCAATTCTTCCCTAAATTTAATAACATCATCCCCAACTTTACCTCCCTCCCAGACCCCGACAAACTGCCCCACCTACTGGGGGAGCACAGAGAGAGCTGCACACTAGCAGCACTCTATACACACACCTGCCACCAGGTGAGGGACAGTGGGTGACCATGTCTCATACACACACACGCACACACAAACTGATCGTTTTTCTACCTCATTAATGTAAATATTATAATTTTTATTGTTATTATTTTTGCGCTGTTTTTATTAATATTTTATTCTATTTTATAATATTTTTTGCACATGTAACTGTTCTGTATATTTTAGTTTTTTCTTATTTTTATTTTTATATTCCCCTGTAACTTGCTTTGGCAATACGAATGTCCTTATTTGTCATGCCAATAAAGCTTCTTTTAAGTTTGAGAGTGTGTGTGTGTGTGTGTGTGTGTGTGTGTGTGTGTAACCCCGCCCCTCCTGCTCAGTGTAAACACACAAACGCCACCACGGAAACGCTTTAACGGAAAAAACCCTGGATAAAACAGGAATCGGCTCCGGATCCTGTCATTCATTTCGCGACCGACCCATCACTAATAAATTACAGAATGCACGTGCAATCGTACAATCGCGCAGATGTCCACGATGCACATCGCTAGATTTTTGCATTGCGATGCATCGTGAAACGATGTATCGTTACACCCCTAGTCTCCTGTTGTTCTGACTTGTGTGTTTGTATATGTGATGTGCATGTATTTGCTCTATTTGTAAAAAACAAACATTATGGGGATGTGATTTCTGTACTGGATGTTGTACGTGGTCGTGTTAGTTTATACTGGATGATCGCCCGATGTCCGACACGTCATTTATTTATTTATCTTCTATTATTGTACAGTATTTATTTTAACGAGAACGCTACTTTTAATGTCACACAAGCTCAGTGCAAAACAACAGAAGAACATTCTGATCTCTTCCCTACACACTTGCTCCCTGCGCCCTATAGTGCACTTAACATTCTTAAAGGGCCAGACAATATATTTGTAATTCACATTACATGACCGGTGAGACGTTAGAAAACAACAAACTTTTTCTTAGAATAGTTCTTTTTTTTTTTTTTAGGAAAAATAGTTATTGTGTGAAGCTTCCCCAGCATAAACATTAATAAAAGTGTCTTTTAAATTCATTTACAACAGCTGTTGCTTGATTGAATTGAGAGTGGAGTCACAGTCCGCACAGAGTAATAACCCTGATTTGAAACACATGCTTACCCATCCTCAGTTCATAGGCACCAGCGCTGTTTACATGTTGTATTCTGAGATTATATTCTGGACAGGAAAACTTTTAATGCATTTATTGTATGTAAAAACTGAACCATGTGACCAAATGAAATAAATTGCTAATGGTGAAGCCAGTTTGCGTCATTATAGAGTCTGACTGCGTATTACACTTTGCAAAAAAAAAAAAGAGTTTAGGCTAAATATTTTAAACGCACATCTAATCAAAATATGGTAAAAAAAAATAGAATAAAGAATAAAGTCTGTAAGAGTTTAAACCTGCGTTATCATGCGCGCTAGAAGAACCAACATGTTCATCTGATGTGGTTTAGAGAGGATCTGAGTGGGGTAGAGATGTTCCCGACGTTACCGATGTTACACTAATTCACACGTGTACTGATCCTGCATGCGACTTTACAGATCAAAGCAAATCTAGCCTGGTTATTGCGCCACTATTAACTATCTATTTAGTAGATATAATTAACATAACAATATATACTACATTTTAAGTTATTATTCGTTTCAATACATTTTTATTCAACGAAAAAATACATTTAAATCATTCCAGCAAGCCAGCAAGAGAATATTTGCAGGCTGCAATGCCATATTAACCGTCATTAAGTGTTTTAGTATGCCGAGGCTGTTTGAATATAGTCTAAATTACAAGTATTTTATTGAGTGTGAACTCAATTTGATCATTAATAAACTTGCCTATAATTCCTGTTGTGATTGTTTACATTTTAAAACACAAAGCCTGACACTCAGCAGCAACGCATGCGAACAGGTTGCGGGAAAATGTCGCTCCTAGCTCATTTTCATTATGAATTTATTTAACACTTATTACGCCCGATTGTAAGCGTATAAAACAAGATGGACCCTGCAAAAAAAAAAAGTTAAGAAAGAAAGAAAAAACTTGAATATCGCGGTGATGCGGTTGCTTGGCATGCCCTGCGGTTGGCTGGTCTATACCGTGATATTTCAAAATTGCGGTTAGCGCGACAGCCCTACTACCAACTTTACATTCCGACTGCAGAACTGGTTTTGCTAAAGGTGTGTATGTTTGTCATGCTGTTGTACATCACTTCCATGTTTGCAATGTTACACTGTTGTTAATCAATAAGGCATGTGTGATTTGTTGATAGCTTAGTGATCTCTTGTTTATTTTAATGGGACTCGTGTTTGTTGGGCTAGCGGTTATCATAACTCGTAGTTGGAACAAACTTAGCTTAAAAGTGAGCTTAGTATATGAACCATCTAAAACCATTAAAGGCAACCCAGGCTTATCAATAATGTCAGCATGCAATGGCACACCCATTCCGCCCTGGCTAAATTACATTACATAGTGATTACACAATCCAAGGTCTTAAAGGCATCTTGCTATCTGAGTCAAATCATAAAGTCAGTCATTTGCATAATTGTCTGTCAAGAGCTGCTACTGCATTAATGAGTGCTGACTGATTAAAGTCAATCCTTCTTGAGAGTCTGTTTGGAATCTCTATTACAGAATGTAGCTTAGACAACTACTGGAAAATGGTACACCAAGGTTTGCACACTCACAAGGCTGAATGAACATTTATGGTGCCAGACACCACAGAAAAGGCAGATTGCAATGTAATAGAGGAACCAGGTTTAAAACCCACATGCACTGCCTCATAAACATATGGGGTCTGTTTTGTGCTCAGTGTTTAAGTAGCTACCATGATTGATGTACAGTAGTACAGAAGAATCACTGCTTGTGTAAGCAGAATAAAGAAAATATGACTTTTTCTAATTCAAATGTTTCTAATTTCTAATTTTCTTGTAAAGGAGAGTTAACATTGTAGATATTTATGTATAGATAAGACATTGTATACAGGATATTTTGATGATGCTTTTTTGTCACAATTACTCAACCCATAATATATTCAAAATATTGCTGATCTTTAAACCTACTGCTTGTCTATAAGACTTAAAGTTTGGTTAGAACATGATTAAATCGTTGTGAACATAAAACCATCTTTGATTTTTTTCAGCTGTGACGTGTTATAAACATAAACTAGAGAGTGCATTTCCGGAGAAAATGCGAGTGTGATTGCCGTGTGCCGGTCGGCGGGCGGGCGTGCGCGCGTATCCCGACGCCGTTTCTAAATTGGGTGCGGCATCGACGGGCCGGACGGCTCGGAGTCTGAACGGCGTTGATCGCAGTGCGGCGGGTGGACGGGCGTGGCAGGTTGGGGGCGTGCATGTGTTTAGAAGTGGTGCGGTGCGTGGGGTGTGAATACTTTCTCCCAGACAGGCCACTGTATCTGTGCACAAGCTGTGGTGTGAGCACAAGTTCACTCTGTGTGTGTTTGAAAAGCTAAACTTGTAAATAAATGCATGTGTGCACGTTTTTACTGATTACAAATAACTGCTCATTCATTTACATGTGAATATAACTGATGCGGCCTTGTTATTGAGCTAAATCTGCCCGGCTGTGTCTTATTTACCACTTTCAGGCAAAGTCCACTTACTGTGGTGCACTTCCACATTTATTAGTTAAGGCTTCGGTTAGCATTTAGCCGAAAGCCATTGATTGCAATGCATTAGTTCGCATCGGAGCTAACGAAAACAATCTAAGTGGCTTATAATTTCATTCTGTGTAGCGTTTTCACCTTAAAAATCAGTAATATTTGAGTTACAGACCAAAATAAGTCCAAAATGTGGTCGGCGGCCATCTTAATTTTTCTGAACGGGTCGAATTCATCCGCATACGTCATCACTATGTTTGTTATATGGTCTCCCAAAAGGGTCACACATTTGCTCAAAAAATTCGGACTAAAATGGGCATTACTGGCACACGGATGGGCATATCGGAATGATTTTTTTTAGGTTTGGGCGCTAATTAATGACCCGGTCCATTGAGAGTCGGAACGGCGTTGATAGCTCGAAAAAATTTTTAAATGAATGGAAGTCTATGGGAAAATTTGCCCGGAAAAACTGGCACTGTGGGCACATGATTGGTCCGATCCAAAAGCTGTATACAAGCACACCATTCCCGTATGGGCCGGACGATTTGGCGTTGGAACGGGGTCGATATCTCGAAAACTGCGGACGAAGAAGCACGGACAAAAACGGGCAGAATAATAATAATAAAAATAAAATTAAAAATAATAATAATAATATGACTTTCGGATAACAATAGTGTGCTTGCCCATAGGCAATCACACTAATTATGGTACTTTTACACCACAAAATTACAGGGTTTTTTTGCCAAAAAAATTGGTGCCGTTCTGGCCCCATAGTCTTGCTGGTCTGGAACCAGCAAACTTTTGGCGCAAGCGGCCGATTGACAGGGGATATTAGTGTCACCATTGTAATGCTGTTTATCCACCTTTCCACCGTTTACTCATTTTTAAGATAAACTGAAACAGTGCAGCCACATAAATTGATGTGCATGACCACACAATCTGCATTAAATGCGCATACAAATAGTTGCAAAATCCTTACCAGCTCCATCACAGTCTGGTACAGAAACTGCACTGCAGAGGACAGGAAGGAACTCCAGCGTGTAATAAAAACTGCACAAAGAATTTCTGGAACGTCCTACCCTGCACTACAGGACATTTATCAGACCAGGGTGGTCAGGAGAGCCCACAACATAATTAAGGACAGCACACACCCCCAAAACTACCTCTTTACTCCTCTGCCATCAGGCAAACGTTTCAGAAGCCTAAAGGCCAGAACAACAAGACTGACAAACAGTTTTGGGAGGCTTGTGAACAAACACGGACTATCACATACACAACTTAGCTCATGAACATTGTACATTCTCTACAATGCACTATTGCACATTTAAATGACTGCTGCTACTTGCACATAATGTTGCACAATTTACACTTTAAAATAACTGCTGCTGTATTTTTCTGTATTTATGCTGTATAACACTGCATAATTTCTGCACCTTATGTAACTGCTGCTATGTGCCTTTTGTACTGCCTTATTTTATTTCTATTTTTTTTTCCTCTGTATATAAAACTTTTTTTTATAGTTTAAATTATATATTTTTAAAAAGTTTTTTCTAGTAATATTCTGTTAGTTTAATTTTGTTTTATGTTTAATACTTATTGATGTTTGGAGGACGAACAAAGTAAGAATTTCATTGTACAGTGTAACTGCTAGTTCTTCTGTGCACATGACAATAAAACTCTTGAATCTTGAATCTTGAAAAGGAGTTTATAGTGTATTTCAACTTTTGTTTTCAGATAATGGGACACCCACATCCAGACACACATTTGTTGGGCTTTTAAACGCAGGTCTTTTTCTAAGGTTTGCTAGTTTGTGGGAACTGGCACCAGCACTTTGTTGGTGGAAAATAGGTACCAGAGATTAAAGTGTTCAAGCGCTGTCACAAAAGATGAGAGAGCATTTCATTGCACCAACAGGGTAACTGGTATATAGTGAACAGTGAATAACAAGACATTCACTATTGGGAGTATTGTCAGCATAGAAAACATTTGTGGTTAGGTAAAGAGAAAAAGTCACACAAGAGGACTGCCATGGATGGTCTAAAAAGATTCTTGTAAAGAGAAATGATCAAAAATTTCTATATTCTCCAACCTTTTGTAATGTTAGTGCTGTTTTATTGGTTACATTTTTAAAAATAAATTTTAATGATCATTTTTTAAATGAAAAAATGATATTTACTTCGGAAGGTTGTTTTTTTAAGTGTGTGAATAAGCTAATTCACCAAAAGATACATTCCTTTAAACTCTTTTTATTTGTGTGTGCTAATTGTGGAGATGACTAGTGTATTTAAAGTTTGTGATTGAATGGCATTGTGAGGGTAATACAGTCATGATTGTGGGTTACATTAAAAATACCTGGCATCTGTAGTAATGATTGAATTCTTTAATGACTAATGATTTTCTGATAAATGTAAGCAGGTATGGATATGCCAGTATATTAATTTATGCCATACCTCAGTGTTGCCTAATTTGAACTTGGTCACCCATTACGTTTTTGCCGGTGATACCATTGGCCAGATTGTAGGTTTATATTCTCTTACTAAAGAGTTCATTATTTCAAAACAAACAATATTTAGACATAAATTCATTTGGAGAGGTTGTAATATGTCACATGTTGCTTGTCATTAGGCTGGTGTCAGATTTCTGATCTATTACTGCTGTATGTTGTGTAATATGAGTTTTTGTTTGTGCACCCCCTCCGTGAGTCAGTATAGAGCTTTTTAATGATTAACTAATGTCCTCTCACACTGAGTTCAGGAAGTGTTGCAGCTGCCAGCCAGAGTGTAAAGTCATTGAAAGTGCCAGTTTTATGAGAGGTATAAGATTAGTGTCTACATAATGGTACTGCAGTATTAACAGTACTATAAGATGCCATGTCAGTAATGATAATGGTGACCACTAGGTATGTTAATGATTAACCAGTTAACCAACAAAGAAATTAATGTCCACTTAATGGTGTTGGATAAAAGTTTTTTTTAATTTATATTTTACAGTCGACATTTTATTCAAATTGAGAGCAATGCTACAGATCTCCACACAGGGACGAGAGTTTAGACTGCTGATTTGTAACTCACTCTCACCCACCTTAGTGCACATGCACCAGATGATTGTTTGCATTCTCATTTAGAGAAAGAGTGCATCAGTTCTAACAAACATTTTTGTGCAATGACATGACACAAACAAATGCAGTGACGAATTACAAACAAAGACTGTTTTGTCGGTATGGAATCAGGCTACATATTAAACTCTGAACTGAACTGGTTTTGCTCACTGTGTTTATGTTCATCTTGGTGTTTCACATCACATTGACATTTACTACATTAAACTGTCTTTCATTAAATAAAGCAAAGACTTGTCAAACTCGGTGATGTTTTACATTTTATTTAGACCCCTAATAACCAAAAAGAAATTCAGTGCATAAAACACATAAAATATCAGCTTCCCAGGAAACTAGTGGAAGGCCCCTCTCACATTATTCCAACCAAATCCTACGCCGCAATTCTAATCACCCAATCAACTGAAAGTCAAAACAGACCTGACTTGACCTCACAAGGACACACCCAACAAATTTCAAACTATCCCCTTTCTTCAAACAAAATAAAACACAGACACTGCATCTCAAGAAATATGAATTAGCCAGCCTTAATACCCAAACCCAGCACCATTCCCTTCTTCCGGCAAAATAATGAAAAAAAATTACCACCCAACAACTGAAAGTAAATCAAGAAACTGCTTCAATCCCTCAAAAAATCTCCCCAAATGATGAAAGAAATGGATGATTCCCCACCAGTTTGCCGAGCTTATCTCTCAAAGGAAAGAATATCATTAATATCAAGAATATCATGTGTCCACATTCTACTGACATAATAGTGAAAAAACATATCATGTGATGGTTTTAAGGCAAACCTCCAAGAACTATATAGAAATCAGTCTCTCCTCCTCCATAAACTCACTCGCCCTGTCTGCATAGGAAACCTTACCACCCCCAAATTCCCCTTACTCCCTAAAGGGGAACGTAATCTATCAGACCCAAAGTCAGAAGTTGATAAGGCACAGCCACCCTAATCAAGAAATATACACTGCCTGGCCAAAAAAAAGGTCACACACACTAATATTTCGTTGGACTGCCTTTAGCTTTGATTACGGCACGCATTCGCTGTGGCATCGTTTCCACAAGCTTCTGCAATGTCACAACATTTATTTCTGTCCAGAGCTGCATTAATTTTTCCCCAAGATCTTGTATTGATGATGGGAGATTTGGACCACTGCGCAAAGACTTCTCCAGCACATCCCAAAGATTCTCAATGGGGTTCAGGTCTGGACTCTGTGGTGACCAATCCATGTGTGAAAATGATGTCTCATGCTCCCTGAACCACTCTTTCACAATTTGAGCCCGATGAATCGTGGCATTGTCATCTTGGAATATGCCCGTGCCATCAGGGCAGAAAAAATTCATTGATGGAAAAACCTGGTTGTTCAGTATATTCAGGTAGTCAGCTGACCTCATTCTTTGGGCACATAACGTTGCTGAACTTAGACCTGACCAACTGCAGCAACCCCAGATCATAGCACTGCCCCCACATGCTTGTATGGTAGGCACTAGGCATTATGGGTGCATCACTTCAGCCACCTCTCCTCTTATCCCGATGCGCTCATCACTCTGGAACAGGGTAAATCTGGACTCATCAGACCACATGACCTTCTTCCATTGCTCCAGAGTCCAATCTTTATGCTCCCTAGCAAATTGAAACCGTTTTTGCCGGTTAGCCTCATTGGTATTCTTAAGGCTACACAGCTGTTTAGTCCCAATCCCTTGAGTTCCCTTCGCATTGTGCGTGTGGAAATGCTCTTACTTTCACTATTAAACATATCCATGAGTTCTACTGTAGTTTTTCTACCATTTGATTTCACCAAACGTTTAAGTGATCGCCAATCACGATCATTCAAGATTTTTTTTACAGACCACATTCCTTCCTCGAAGATGATGTTCCCCCACTGTCCTTCCACTTTTTAATAATGCGTTGGACAGTTCTTAACCCGATTTTAGTAGTTTCAGCAATCTCCTTAGATGTTTTCTCTGCTTGATGCATGCCAATAATTTGACCCTTCTGAAACAGATTAACATCTTTTCCACAACCACAGGATGTCTTTCCACAGGGTTGTTTAACAAATGAGAAGCTACTCACTGCATCAGTTAGGGTTAAATAACTTGTTGCCAGCTGAAACATGATCACCCATTCAGTAATTATCCAATGGGAGGCTCTTACCTATTTGCTTAGTTAAATCCAGGTGGTGAGCTTTTTTTTGGCCAGGCAGTGTATAACCCACCAGCCAATTCCAATCAATGCTAAACTCCAAACCAGTGGAGTACACCTAACCGTACATATGCCCATATCTATATGCTCACAGGGGTGTAATTGTAAAAAAACGTTATATTTTACAGCATTTATACATATTCTATGTATCTATATGGTCAACCTCATGGGAGATTTTCATAGTCACAACCCTTTATTAGGCCATAAGGTGAACACGTTTTTCGTTTAATCCCGTTCCCATATATGGGGCACTAAATGATTTTTACTTTATTAAATAAAAGTTCTCCATTTTCTTTCCAGCAGTTTAAAAAAAATTTGTGTTTAAAGTCGGCAATAGTTCCCTCCTCGCGTAGTCATATTTTGATCAAGGATTTGCGGAGTAATCGTCACTTGCTTCTCGCTGGACCAATCAGGTCGCCGCTCTTTGGAACCGCAATCCAAAATGTCTGCGCCCTTTTTGTCAACATCGAGCAGTGAAGACGAGGATTATAGGTCCAGAAAACCTTCCAAATCGCCCAAACAGGGTTACAAACAATGTTACATGCATCTCACGTCCATAAAGAAAGAAGACGCAAAGGATTTTACTCGCACGCGGTGGGATACATTCAGAAACGGCGTTAAACGCTGGCTTGGATTGCAGGGGGAGAGCCAGAGGATAGCAGAAACATGTAAACATTGTATAGAAATCGAATATGAGGATATTCCAGAAGATGCTGGATTTCACCTCACTTACTACAGGCGTTTTATAGACATAAAGTGCTTAAATGCTGCCGAGAAACGCATCACACTGTGTCCTGAAGCTCGAGATAGTAATATGGGAGACGACTCTGTGCCATCCTGTAGTACCTCAACAAGTGATTGCCCAACGAAGAACAAGGAGAAGTACATAACTGTTGCAGGCGAACGACAGAAGGACCATAAATATATATATATATATATACAGGGGTTGGACAAAATAACTGAAACACCTGGTTTTAGACCACAATAATTTATTAGTATGGTGTAGGGCCTCCTTTTGCGGCCAATACAGCGTCAATTCGTCTTGGAAATGACATATACAAGTCCTGCACAGTGGTCAGAGGGATTTTAAGCCATTCTTCTTGCAGCATAGTGGCCAGGTCACTACGTGATGCTGGTGGAGGAAAACGTTTCCTGACTCACTTCTCCAAAACACCCCAAAGTGGCTCAATAATATTTAGATCTGGTGACTGTGCAGGCCATGGGAGATGTTCAACTTCACTTTCATGTTCATCAAACCAATCTTTCACCAGTCTTGCTGTGTGTATTGGTGCATTGTCATCCTGATACACGGCACCGCCATTGGATGCACATGGTCCTCCAGAATGGTTCGGTAGTCCTTGGCAGTGATGCGCCCATCTAGCACAAGTATTGGGCCAAGGGAATGCCATGATATGGCAGCCCAAACCATCACTGATCCACCCCCATGCTTCACTCTGGGCATGCAACAGTCTGGGTGGTACGCTTCTTTGGGGCTTCTCCACACCGTAACTCTCCCGGATGTGGGGAAAACAGTAAAGGTGGACTCATCAGAGAACAATACATGTTTCACATTGTCCACAGCCCAAGATTTGCGCTCCTTGCACCATTGAAACCGACGTTTGGCATTGGCACGAGTGACCAAAGGTTTGGCTATAGCAGCCCGGCCGTGTATATTGACCCTGTGGAGCTCCCGACGGACAGTTCTGGTGGAAACAGGAGAGTTGAGGTGCACATTTAATTCTGCCGTGATTTGGGCAGCCGTGGTTTTATGTTTTTTGGATACAATCCGGGTTAGCACCCGAACATCCCTTTCAGACAGCTTCCTCTTGCGTCCACAGTTAATCCTGTTGGATGTGGTTTGTCCTTCTTGGTGGTATGCTGACATTACCCTGGATACCGTGGCTCTTGATACATCACAAAGACTTGCTGTCTTGGTCACAGATGCGCCAGCAAGACGTGCACCAACAATTTGTCCTCTTTTGAACTCTGGTATGTCACCCATAATGTTGAATGCATTGCAATATTTTGAGCAAAACTGTGCTCTTACCCTGCTAATTGAACCTTCACACTCTGCTCTTACTGGTGCAATGTGCAATTAATGAAGATTGGCCACCAGACTGGTCCAATTTAGCCATGAAACCTACCACACTAAAATGACAGGTGTTTCAGTTATTTTGTCCAACCCCTGTATATATACTGCCTGGCCAAAAAAAAGCTCACCACCTGGATTTAACTAAGCAAATAGGTAAGAGCCTTCTAACTGGATAATTACTGCATGGGTGATTATGTTTCAGCTGGCAACAAGTTATTTAACCCTAACTGATGCAGTGAGTAGCTTCTCATTTGTTAAACAACCCTGTGGAAAGACACATCCTGTGGTCATGGAAAAGATGTTAATCTGTTTCAGAAGGGTCAAATTATTGGCACGCATCAAGCAGAGAAAACATCTAAGGAGATTGCTGAAACTACTAAAATCAGGTTAAGAACTGTCCAACGCATTATTAAAAAAGTGGAAGGACAGTGGGGAAACATCATCTTCGAGGAAGGAATGTGGTCAATAAAAAAATCTTGAATGATAGTTATTGACGATCACTTAAACGTTTGGTGAAATCAAATGGTAGAAAAACTACAGTAGAACTCAGGGATATGTTTAATACTGAAAGTAAGAGCATTTCCACAAGCACAATGTGAAAGGAACTAAACAGCTGTGTAGCCTTAAGAAAACCACTTGTCAGTGAGGCTAACAGGCAAAAACGGCTTCAATTTGCTAGGGAGCAAAAAGATTGGACTCTGGAGCAATGGAAGAAGGTCATGTGATCTGATGAGTCCAGATTTACCGTGTTCCAGAGTGATGGGCGCATCAGGGTAAGAGGAGAGGTGGCTGAAGTGATGCACCCATAATGCCTAGTGCCTACCGTACAAGCCTGTGGGGGCAGTGCTATGATCTGGGGTTGCTGCAGTTGGTCAGGTCTAGGTTCAGCAACGTTTCGTGCCCAAAGAATGAGGTCAGCTGACTACCTGAATATACTGAACGACCAGGTTATTCCATCAATGGATTTTTTCTGCCCTGATGGCATGGGCATATTCCAAGATGACAATGCCAGGATTCATCGGGCTCAAATTGTGAAAGAGTGGTTCAGGGAGCATGAGACATCATTTTCACACATGGATTGGCCACCACAGAGTTCAGACCTGAACCCCATTGAGAATCTTTGGGATGTGCTGGAGAAGACTTTGCGCAGTGGTCCAAATCTCCCATCATCAATACAAGATCTTGGGGAAAAATTAATGCAACTCTGGACAGAAATAAATGTTGTGACATTGCAGAAGCTTGTGGAAACGATGGCACAGTGAATGCGTGTTGTAATCAAAGCTAAAGGCGCTCCAACGAAATATTAGTGTGTGTGACCTTTTTTTTGGCCAGGCAGTAAAATCGCTTTGTCAAGAACTCTTAATTCAATTGACTGCTAGTATACTATATTTAAAAAAGAAGCCTTTGTGAAAGTTATGGTGCATAAAATGATATATTCTTTCCAATTTTAATGTGTATTTACAGAAATGAGCCAAGCTTTGATCCCAGCTACATGATTTTCTGTGAGAAAGTTTCTGTCAGATGGAAAAAAGAAAGAGGCACTGGCAGAATTAATGAGACACTGTCTGAAAAGTAAAATGTGTGCCCCTTCGCCCGTCGGCAATGGATGGCACCTTGAGGATGGAGAGCTAACAGTGACCTGGATGACTAAAAATCCTGCCCCTGAATGACTAAAAATCCTGCCCCTGAAAGTGTGTTGCAGGTAGTCCACTGCAGTTGTAAGCAAGGCAAATGTGAGACAGGAAGCTGTTCCTGTATGTCTGCAAGACTATGTTTGTACCGATTTATGTCAATGCCAAAATTGCCAAAATGGAATCGGAAGAAAGAGCTACATGGGATAATGACTGTGATAGTGACATGGAGGAATTATAGTGATGAGTAAGAGATGCACTGTGTTACCCAGGAGATGGACTGCTTCATGACAATCTATGTGGTCAGGCACAGGGTGGCTAAGAGGGTGACTTAGAAGAAGACGGGATTGGAGAGTTAGAACACCTGGTTGTTCCAGCTACATTCCAGTACTGAATGCTAGAATGAGTCATGGTGTGACATTACCACGTTTGAATGATATGTATGGACTGATTTTAAGTTGTATTGCATATATTGCAGAATTCTCAATTTTTGCCATTATTCAAAACTAAAGGGGTTGTGTAACGAATTGACTAATTTCAACCATCTTGAACAAAAGTGTATTTTTTGTATTTCCTTCCTCTGAATACCCAGTAATTACTGACAATTTTGATGTGTAAAACATGAGTGTTTTGCAAAATTTGGCATGTGTATGTATGTTTTTATTTAGCGCCAGTTTCTGAAGATCAACCATATTTTGTTCAAATTTGCCATATTGTATGGTCCACACTTGAGCATACTAATGCATGAATACTTGTCTTTGATGTTTAGGTACATGTATGAATGTCAGTTTGGGATATATTTTGTGTTATTAAACTAAATATAAATCAAGTTAGAAGCAAAACCAGCAGCATATAATTTTCGTTTTTTCAATTTTACATTTATGGGCTGTGAAAAAAAAACAAAAAAAAACTGCAGGATATTTTGTGTAGAACTTTTAACACAAAGTCTGTAATGGCATGGTCTATGCACATATGCATTTGGAAAATAGTGCCCAGAAAACTTTCTAGGCACTTTTTCCTAGTTCACCTTATGGCCTATATGTGGAAGCAACAATACAAACACCAGAGGCAAGATAATAGATAATTAACGAAAAACTCTATCTAAACACGATGTCAAATACATACTTACACCAAGAACATGGGACTTAGATGACTAGATGACCTCTGTGGTAATGACCCCTTTCCTCTACAAATAACCACTGGGAAAGAATGTATGCCAACCCATCCAATTTCAAATCATATGTAGTGAAGTAAAAGGAACGACTCCATCAAGACAGCATCCCTAAAACACCAATTAACACTCGAAAGGATGCTATCATTCATCCCTATCCAGAACGTGGTAAAACTACAGTTATTCAAATAGCTATTGACCAAAAGCCCTCACAGGAATACAAACTGCACCTCAATCAAAAAAAAAGTTGGCCCCCTTGGGACTTTCAAGATATAAATATCATCTTTGACCTTGCCAAAAAATTATGAACCAAATACTATATCAACAACACTTTATAGAAATCAGAAATGCATCCCTCACATTCAGATGGCTCTAAAACAAAAGACAACAGTGGCATGCATCATGGAGTCTGGCTATAAAGTCTTGGTTGATTAGTGATCTGGTTGACACTGACACATTTGTCTGATTGCCACTCTCACTGGAGTCTCTAGGAATGTTCAGTGTCTTGGAAATCTTCTTATACTCATTGGCGTTGTGGTGCAATTAAATGATCTCCTCTCTCAGCTTTTGTGAGAGCTTTTCACCATGGCTGCAACACACACTGAACACTTGTATTTCTGGGTGGTGTTTACATAACACATCACAGCTGAAGCAAGTAAATGGTGGTTATTGAGTTTCCAAGATTTTAATCATGTTTTTACCCAGTTTTGGTCATACAGGCTAGTAGTAGGCTTCAAGATGAGCAATATTATGTATGGATATGTAGAAAAATTATTGTGATATGGAAGTATTAAGAAAATATTTGTTAATATGCTTCATCATTCATTTATTAATTTCAGCCAAATCTATCTTTGAGAAAGTTTTGTCAACTGTGTTTATGTATTTGCATGGGTGTGTGTGTTACCTGCCACAATTAATTTGTTTGGTACGTTAAAAATCTCATTAAAATTCCTTCCAGACATTTATCACTTGTATTAGATTGAGGTCAAATATGTATTAGATTGAGGGCAATATAATCACAACAAACAGAAGCTGTTTTATGGCAGTATGAAGTCTTAATGTTATTTTTTGCACATGTGTAACTTTTTTTATTTTACAGAAATGGTTTGTATCATGCTCCAGTATTAAAGCAGAACTGGGCTTATCCTATAAAATGTTGTCAGTGAAAGCTTCATGATACAGCCTGCATTTCCATTATTTGATTTATTGTAGTTTACTGTTCTACATTATTGTCATGTTACGTTTACTACCTTATGTATTTTACTCATTTTACACACAATGCTGCCTCAGGCTTCAATCTGGATTTCAAGTGGGGTCACCAGGTCATGCTTAATCATGTGCTTTTATAATAATAATAATAATACATTTTATTTATATAGCGCTTTTCAAGATACTCAAAGACGCTTTACATAAGACAAATAATCAAAACAAATACGTACATACACCATACAAATCATAGTACAAAATCAAAATAGTACATCAACATCAAGAATAATTAAGATAAAAACAAAGAGAGCAGCATAAGACAGTTCATTAAAAATTAGCTAAATTATGAGAGAGAACAACAAATATAGAACAATTTCTTAAAATTAGACAGAAACAGGACAGATTTACATGCAATCAGGAAACTGAAAACTTTACAAGTTTTAGGATCTAGGACTTCACATTTCTGTCGTGATCTAAGTATAAAAACTATTAAAAAGAATAGCAAAAATAAAAGCATTTATTTTGTGTTGTTACAAGTTAAATGCCACTCTGAATAGATGAGTTTTGAGAAGTGACTTGAATTTGGACAGGTCAGGACAATCTCGTAGGTGTTTGGGGAGAGCATTCCATAAAGATGGAGCAGCTATGGAAAAGGCCCTGTCACCCCAGGTCCGGTGCTTGGTCCTAGAGGGTATGGACAGTAGGTTAGCCTCAGAAGAGCGAAGGCTACGGGAGGGAATGTGCTGATGGAGCAGGTCGGTGAGGTAGGATGGGGCCTGATTATGGAGAGCTTTGTGAGTGAATAGAAGAATTTTGAATTGAATGCGTTGAGCAACGGGAAGCCAATGAAGTTTTTGTAGAACAGGTGTAATATGATCACGGGAGCGAGTATGAGTAAGGAGGCGAGCAGCTGAATTCTGGATATACTGAAGTTTTTTTAGGATTTTGTTAGATGTACCATAAAGGATGCTATTGCAATAATCAATTCTGGATGTAATAAAAGCATGAATCAAGGTTTCGGCGGCAGAAAAGGAGAGTGATGGACGTAGACGTGCTATGTTTTTTAGATGAAAGAAAGCAGTTTTGGTGATGTGATTTACATGGCGGTCAAAAGAGAGGTTGCTATCAAAAATTACACCAAGATTTCGGATGTTAGAAGACGGAGACAAAGTGTCATTATCAATGGTAATTTGAAAATTTTTTGTGGTTTTTGCCAGGGTTGTAGGACCTACGATGATCATATCTGATTTTTCACAGTTTAATTTGAGGAAATTAGCTTTCATCCACAATTTCATTTCAGTGATGCAATTTGTCAGAGTGGAGTGAAGTTCAGTATTAATGGATTTGGAGGAGATGTAAAGCTGAATATCATCAGCATAGCAGTGGAAATGTAAACCATGCCGACGTATGATGTCACCAAGGGGGAGCATATAAAGAATAAACAAAAGGGGACCTAACACTGAGCCTTGGGGAACGCCTTGGGACAGTGGAGCAATGGCAGAACTACAATTGTTGATATTAACAAACTGTTGTCTGTTTATGAGATATGACCTTAACCACAAAAGGGCAGTACCAGTGATGTTGACAGAGGATTCAAGGCGGGACAGAAGAATGGAGTGATTAATGGTGTCAAAAGCTGCAGTAAGATCAAGGAGGACGAGAATATTAATTTGTCCAGAGTCTGAGGAAAGAAGAAGGTCATTTGTGACTTTGAGGAGGGCTGACTCAGTGCTGTGCTGGGGGCGGAAACCAGACTGAAATGATTCAAATAGATTATTGGAATTTAGGTGATCTTTGAGCTGTGAGGCAACAACACGTTCCAGTATTTTCGACAGAAATGGAAGATTGGAAATGGGCCGAAAGTTACTCATAATGTTAGAGTCAAGTCCAGGTTTTTTAAGTATGGGAGTAACAGCAGCCAATTTGAGTGATTGAGGGACTGAGCCAGAACTAAGAGAGGAATTGATTATCTCTGTGATAAGTGATGAGATAACTGGAAAACAACCCTTAACAAGTTTTGATGGAGCAGGATCCAAAACACAAGTGGAGCTTCGCATCCCTGTTAAGATCACAGATAGGTCCAAAAGAGACACAGGTGAGAACTGAGACAGAGGCTGGGTAATAAATTGAGATGAGATAGGCGGAGAAACAGAGATGACAGGGGAAACTGTCAGAAAATTGTGGATATTCTCAACTTTTGTTTGAAAAAATGAGAGGTAAGAGTTACACTTGTCAACTGTAAAGGAATTGGTAGTATTGTCAACTGGTTTGAGAAGTTTATTTATTGTGGAAAAGAGAGTCTTAGGATTTGTTGATCCAGCATGTATGAGTTCGGAATAGTAAGTGGATCGGGCTGCCGTAAGAGCGTCTTTGTAATGTTGAAGATAAACAGAATAAATCTGATAATGTACTGTTAGACCGGTTTTCTTATAAAGTCTTTCAAGCTGGCGTTTACGGGATTTCATTTGGTGAAGCTCAATTGTGTACCATGGTGCGGAATGACTAAATGAAACAAATTTGGTTCTCAAAGGAGCCAGCTCATCAAGACATGAGGCGAGTATGTCATTATAGTAATCGACAAGGTCAGATGAATTACTAGACAGTACAGGACAGACAGACATCTTTTTAACAAGAGAATCTGAGAAAGCAGAGGGAGAGATATATTGAAGATTCCTGAAGGATATTTTACGTTTAGCTCTAGTGATGGGCCTAGTGACCTCAATGTCCATGATGATTGTCAAATGATCAGAGACAGTAAGGTCATGGCTGGACGGCTGATGAACTAGGACACCAGTAGAGCAGACAAGGTCAAGAGTATGACCTTTTTTATGAGTTGGAAAATGTATATGTTGTGTGAAATTAAAACACTGTAACAATTCCAAAAATTCCCTGGCAAATTTACAGTTGTTGTCATCAATATGGATGTTAAAATCACCCATAAGCAGTACAGAGGATGAGAGGGCACTAAGCTGGGTTAAAAAATCTGAAAAATCAGAGAGAAAGGAAGCGTTTGGCTTTGGCGGACGATAAACTACAGCAGTGACCAGAGGAGTAGGCCCTGACAACTTGAAAGCCAGGTGTTCAAAAGAAAGAGCAGCAGGAAAAGACAAAGTGGTTATTTTAATATCATCCCTATAGACTGCAGCAACACCACCACCTCGCCCTTCCATACGAGGTTCATCAATATACGAGTATCCCATTGGCGTGGTCTGATTTAACGTAAAATAATCCAAGGGTTTATGCCAAGTTTCAGTGAGACAGAAAAAGTCTAGTTCACTGTCAGATATAAATTCACTGAGTACAGTACTTTTTGTGTTGAGTGAACGAACATTAAGCAATGCCATTTTCAAGTGGTATTGTTGTGTAGTTGGCTGTGAGGAACGAGGAAGAGAACGGAGATTTGCTAAGTCCACTCCGCGTTTCCTATCCCACTCCGTGGACAGCGTTGTCATGGAGACTACACCGCTACTGGTGTGCAAGGCAGCAGCGCTCTGATGACTTTATCAGAACTCTTATTGCTCTATGATGGTTGTTGCACACCAAGAAAATGCTAAATTGTTAGAATTGTGCTGATTTGTGCAGTTGGGTTTTTACCATCAACCGTTAATTAAAAAATATAATGCTAACTGACCTATTACTGAAGCCATTACTTGTAAGTTATATTCAGTTCTGGCCATACATTAGTAAGAATGAATATCATTGTCATTGTTGCAGCATAATTTATGTTTATTTAAAATGTTTTAAATTAAACTATACTAAATCATACCAAATCATAATACTTCTGTTGTTTTCCATGTGGCTATCACAAAAATGTCGTGATTCATTTATAGATATATTTAGAGATGGGACGATCGATCGATATTTCCTAAATGTAGCCGATCCGATCGTGTGATATATAAAGACCATGTTAAGTTAACAGCTCAGTGGATTGATCCAGACTTTGAGCTACGAAGCACCAACCATCACATCACCATTCATCAACAATCGTACAGAAACCATCGTGAAAGCTCTTCATGACCTAAAATAACATCATTAACGTTGTGCATCATACATACAATGTAATTTTGCTGATTGTAATATTTACTTTAAAAAGATAATTCAACCCGATCACATCTGAGTCGATTCTATCAGCACGTTATATAAACTCCTGGTTCACTTTGGTAAATCGTAAGCGGTTCTTACTGATCTGTGGTAATAGCAGTTTAATTAAGCTTTTTAATGAAGCTTTTTAATGTAAGAGAGTCACACAAAATGTTCTGTAGTAGCTGGTGTTTATTTAAAACCACGACATTTAATTAATAACAGTAAACACGGAGAGATAACTGAGAAGAGAAACTTACGCTTCACATAAAAACGAATCAACTCATGAATCAATGAATCACTTATAGCGATACTGTGAACAAAGCGTCTCTTCTAAAGGCACACACACACACACACGTGCGTGCGCGCTGCTCCAGTTTATCTTTACTGTGAGGCTCTTTTTAAGTTTATTTACTGCTAATCTCCCCCCCCCCCCCGATCGGAATCGCCTATCGGCCGATGTCCCTGAAAAGAGAACGGAGATCGGAATCGGTGCCAAAAACCCCGATCGGTCCATCTCTAGATATATTGATTGGTTTGTATTGGATTTCACACTGTGACAAAACTGTTCATACTTTCTATTATGGATGATGGTACATTTTAAGGTATGTTTAGCCAAATTGTCTTAAAGAAGCTGCTTTATTGCTTTTAGTAAATAGTGCTTTTGCTAAAAAGAACTGGCTTTTTGATACAGTAAATTCCAGCAATTTTTTTAAGTGTGACACCTCCAAAATTAAAACACAAAAAAAAAAACTTTAATTATCAGCTGGAATGCAAAAGTGGTCAAAAGCTATTCTCATGGACTTATTTCATATGGTAATAATTACGTTAGGACCATGGTGCAAATAGACACAGTTAATGTAATCAAAATGATAATACCATGTTCACCATTCAGTGTTGAAATTTCTTATATATAAAGCTTGCTTGCATGATATTCAGTCTTAAATGTAAGTTGCATAGAATATGTATCTGATGGATGCTGTAAAATATAATGCTTTTTTACAATTACACCCTTGCACTTTAAACTGATAATTTATAATGATGACCCCTGTCTACCTCTGATGTGCCTGAGCGGTGAGTCAGTTGAGGAGAGAAACAATAATTGTTGGTATCAGTGAACTAGCCTGGGATTAGCCTGTCAAGCCAGGACGATTACACGTGTACTAAACAGTACAGGATCAGGAGCTTTGACGCCAGAAGCCCAACACAGATAAGCAGGCCCTGCATCCAGCTATTCTGGTTAGAGCCACATGGTGAGCCATGTGTAAAAGCACCACATGGTTCCTATTCTACCCCTGCATTTTATTTCAAGTTTTTATTACTCTTATCTGTACTAAAACTTTGGAAATATTCACCTTTTATTAAAAATAAGTGTAGACACATCAAAACATATATGCAGAGGTAGATTTTGCTGTTGAATAATACAGCAAATAATGAAAAAAACTAGTATGTAGTATTTTTGACGAGCAGGGTGTTTTGTTAATACTTCCATGTCACAATTATGCAACCATTACATAATATAGCTGATCTTAAAATTTACGGCCAGTCTGTATGACCTAGAGTTACATCATGATTAAACCATTAGGAACTCAATAACAACCCTGAAATCCTTTAGCTGTGAGGTGTTATATAAACACCACCCATGTGTGTTGCAACCACAGTGAAAATTAAGGAGCTGTCACAAAAGCCGAGAAAGGAGAACATTTCATTGCACCAAAAGACCAGTGGCTATAAGACCATGAACATTTCCTTGAGCCACCGTTTTTTGTCCTGAAGTTTCAAACGTATGGTGCAGCAGAAGACCTGCCTCACTGTAGAAGAAAGCTCAGAGTTTCATTAAGAGGCTTTAGCAATCTCATCAGAATAATAGTTTGTTATTTTTCTTTGTTCTGTATTCTTATTCTGTTGTTTTTACCATACCACAAAGGTCAAGGAACTGTCTGTGGATGATGTCCAAAATCAAATATTAGCAAAAGTATTGCACCACAGTGGACTCAGTCATTTTAAACTGAAAGAGCTTGACACCATCTTCCTAAAGTTGGGAGCCTGGCCTAGAACTTGAAAGAACCAAATGGTCCCTTTAGAAGAGCTTTGTAGGTAGAGCAACACACACTTTGTCTGGTGAAAAACAACCACTGCTTATGACTAATACAATTCCTAAGATGTAACTTGGTGGTGGCAGCGTCATACTATGGGGGGAAGCGTCTTACTGTCTTCTTTTTGTGACGCTCACCGGCCAGACATAATTGTGATTTGCTTAATTATGCAAACTGCTTTTAAGGTCTTTTTTTTTGTTTGTTTTTGTTTTTTAGATTTTTTTTCTTGGCAATGAAAACTTGACTGATCAAGCACACTTGAGGATTCACTTTTCCAATGGCTAGCTCATGAATTTGATCTTTTAATCACAGGCCATGTTCCTCTCTGTCTCTGTGTTGTAGGGTGGTTATTTAGCTCTGAGTTTATTGGAACAGTGTAAAAGGGTTCCTGTCCATTATTGCCGCCAACGTCAATACACAGTTACTGTTCTCTTAACAGGGACAGAGCAGCTTTTGTGATCCAGTAGTCTTCACATCTGCTGATGCTGGGTCATTCACCCAACTCAATACATAAACAATCTAACAATCTTTTTGTTTCACACACTCATCCTCCCATCTTCCATTGCTTTCATTTCTTACAATTGTGTTTTCTTTATGTATGTACATTATATGACCAAAAGTATGTGAACACCTAAGCATGCAATTGTTGTCTATTGGCTTTTAAACTCCTACAACACACGCACATAATATTGTGATATGTGTCTGGGAGAATGTGACCCAATGAAGTAAGAAGAGCATTTGTAAAGTTATCCTTGATGTTGGACAAATAAGTTTTGGTTCACAATCCGGCTCAGGGGCCTGTGCATGCCATTCCTTTACATTAGACTTGTATGTAGCTTAAACACCCAAAATTGGATTTAAAAGGGTTGTCTACATACTTTGGCCATATAGTTTCCATTTTTTAAATTCGAACCTTCTGATCATGCGAGCAGCATGGTGGCAAGGAGGGATGGGACTGTTGCCTAACAACAAGAAAGTCCTGGGTTTGATTCCCACATGAAGAGGTTCAGGTTCTTTCTGTGGTGTTTGCACGGTCTTCCCATGTTTGTGTGTGTTTCCTCCAGTTTCTTCCCACAGTCCAAATATGATTATTCAGTTTAAACATGTGAAAAATATCATGGTTCCACATTGTCGTGGTATGAAGCACAAGTTCATCATTCTGTGAGAAGTATATTATTAACCATATTTGTTAGTTTTCTTAATTTATCCTTGCTGAAGTAATGTCATGGTTTGTTTTAGCAGCAGTTTGGTTCTCACATAATTCACACACATCACACATTCATAGCTGCATTTTGGGCTTAAAGTACAGTTGATTTAGTATTAATCAAATTAAGCTCTTGATTGTACTTTTTTGTGCTTTGTATGTGTTTGGCAGAAAGTATTATTACTATGATGACTGAAATCTTGTGGTTTATAAAAAGCCAGAAAAGACTACATGCAATGCATAAATATATGTAAAAAGCAAAATCTTTCTCAGCCTCTCAAATCACATTTTCTACATATTACTCTGGTGCAGTCTCTTAAAAAAGACATGCTTTTTTATCTTGGAGTATATCCCAAACTGTCTTTTTCTGTGCTGCCGGCTTCTCTCTTTTGCCGCTTGATATGTCCTGCTAGCTTAAATATCTTGCTTCCAGAGGGAATGTAGCATAACCTATTGTGAATGTACCAACCTTTTCTTATTCCTGTAGGGTGAGCATTTCTCAGCATGATCTGAATGGCAGACATGGTGGAACATGTTCTTACATTTTCTGTCTAAAGGCAGGACGTATCATTGACCTACATCAGCTAAACACCCCCTCCCTTTGTGTTGCACATGTATGTACAGAAACCCTTCCTGTGTATCAAAGGCTTTATCTGTTTTGTGTTGGTCTACAGTACTGCTGATGTATTGTGTGAGTGAGGGCAGTGGAAATACTAGACCCAGTTTTTTTGTTTTTGATGCGACGGTCGTTGTTCCCTAATTTAAATTTTAAGCATGTACTGTTTAAATTATACCTCTGCTGAAATACATTTATGATTGCCCGATTCAAATCTGATTTCAGCATGAACTCATACATTTTAACCATTATTATCTGACTCTAACACTTTTTTTTATAGTGCTTAGTTTCTTAGGTTTGTCACAAAGACAAATCATAAGTGAACATATAGTTTTAGATTTTACTGAATGCACTTTCACTGGCATTCCTAGATTACATGGTGCATATGCATTAAATGTAACTTCAGTAAAGTTACACATGGAACGTGGATAACCTCTAATCAAATATAATTCTAAGGATTTAGATTCATAATATGTAACTAGTCATAACTGATATATACACCGATCACGCATAACATTTAAACCACCTCACTGTCCATTTTATCAGCTCCACTTACCATATAGGAGCACTTTGTAGTTCTACAATTACTGACTGTAGTCCATCTGTTTCCATACATACTTGTTTAACCTGCTTTCATGCTGTTCTTCAATGGTCAGGACCTCCACAGGACCACCACAGAGCAGGTATTATCTGGGTGGTGGATTATTCTCAGCACTGCAGTGACACTGACATGGTGGTTATGTGTTAGTGTGTGTTGTGCTGGTATGAGTGGATAAGACACAGCAGCGCTGCTGCAGTTTTTAAACACCTCACTGTCACTGCTGGACTGAGAATAGTCCACCAACCAAAAATATATCCAGCCAACAGTGCCCCGTGGGCAGTGTCCTATGACCACTGATGAAGGTCTAGAAGATGACCAACTCAAACAGCAGCAATAGATGAGCGATCATCTCTGACTTTACATCTACAAGGTGGACCAACTAGATAGGAGTGTCTAATAGAGTGGACAGTGAGTGGACACGGTCATTTAAACACTCCAGCAGCGCTGCTGTGTCTTATCCACTCGTACCAGCACAACACACACTAACACACCACCACCATGTCATTGTCACTGCAGTGCTGAGAATGGTCTACCACCCAAATAATACCTGCTCTGTGGGGGTCCTGACCATTGAAGAACAGGGTGAAAGCAGGTTTAAAAAGCATGTAGAGAAACAGATGGACTACAGTCAGTAATTGTAGAACTACGAAGTGCTCCTATATGGTAAGTGAAGCTGATAAAATGGACAGTGAGTGTAGAAACAAGGAGGTGGTTTTAATGTTATGGCTGATTAGTATATATTCACAGTCATGTCATCAGTAATGTCTATTTACATATTATGAATCTGTTTCAATATATTCCAGTTATTACTATTTGTTATTAGCTGAATACTTTCCGGGCACAAATAAATAGTTTCATTTGTTTACACGTATTTAAATTAATAATATAAGCCTGGTGATGATAATATTTACTATATGTTCAACAGATACTGAGGCTGATTTTACAAACACCTCTCAGTATTTGATGCTATTTGATCAATATGTTTGCCAATAAACCTCCTCTAAACATGTTGTGTAGCTGTACTGGGATGCAGTCACATAGAAAGAAACACATTGCTTTCTTTTGAAGAATACCCTAAACTGTTTGTTCTGTGGTAGCATATCTTTTACTTTCTTTTATGGTTTAAAGTTTCCCACCAGTTTAAGCTTCAAGATGTAATTTATTACATCCTATTTTGAAGGTACCCTGAGTATTTCTCAGTATGATCTGAGTAGCAGACATGCTAGAACATGTTCTTTATACATTACCTATCTGAAGGTAGGGTTTTGTCATTGACCTACATCAGCTTGGATAGTTTGTGCAGTCGCTTCCTTTTGTGTTACACATGCAGTGCACATGATTTCAACCCAGAATGCTTACTACCTCAGATACTACGGAGAGCAACACAGTTACAAGCTCAGTTGTTAACTCCTATCCCTTTAGTTTTAGCTGTTTTTTCTGTCATCTAAAATACAATTGTGACACAATACAGTTAAGTCAATTGAGAGTTAAGGGCCTTGTTTAGGGGCCCAACCGTGGCAACTTGGTGGTGATGAGTCTTAAACCATAACTTTCCGATCAATAGTCATGTACCTTAAACTCTCATCTACAGTACAACTAACTACAACTGTGTCTGTGTGGTTGCACATCTTGATTTTGGTAATTAAACGTTATGGTAATCTGCTGATTTATTTATGCTGTTACTCACTTTGGGAGAGACGGGCTAACTGGCCACTTGATGCTTCATGTCAACAAGACTAAAAGGTGTTTTGATTTAAAAGCAACTTACCATAGCAATAAAGTAAAACAGTTAGCTTAGACAAACAGAATGACTGAATCTGGTTTAACATTTACATAGCTTGCAGCTAGCAGTTTAGTTGATATGTATTAGGGCTGCACGATATTGGAAAAAACTGACATTGCGATATTTTTTTTTCCTGCGATTATACGTATTGCGATATTAAAAAAATGCAGGAATTTTCACCACATTATTAATAATATTAATAATGCATGTATCTTACTCTAAATAAGGGGCTCATCTGTGAAAAAGGGTGGTGCCTACAAGGGATACAAAAGATTATGACAAGCTACATCTTTGTACTCGGTTGAAACTGAGCATTAAACTAAGAAAGCTTCAATATCACATGAGGGAATTAACAGGATTGACAAAATTGGTCATTTAATATTTTATTTCACAATCAAAACCTCTTCAAGTAGTAAACATTATAAAAAAAAAAACTATACAAACAAAAGAGCAGCTATACACCTGTTCCAAATCCGAGATTTCTTAGTTACTTAGATGCCTTAGTTACTAAGCACAAATGCTGAGGCAGAACGAGTGAGACTCGAAAGCGTCCTTAGTGAAGAAGGCAATCCCAGAATACACTGCGGCATCTCTTCTCTCAAACGTAAATAAATAATGCTAAATGCTAAACGCGAAACCCGATGGAATCGGGCGCGTTCCAATAACCTGCCTTCTAAGTCATTGACTTATTAGGATCCTCTCTACTGTGGCAGCTGCCTATGTAGGTAGTACAGCAAGGCAGCTCACTAGGTTGTTGAACACACACTGGTAGATGTGTCATGGAAAATGAGAACGGTTTGAATTTTCGTTTTGTGTCAAGCAGCAAAAAAGTTTTAGCATGACGTATTTGATTTAATTTGCATTAAGTAACATCGCACGTCCTGCGATGTGACTATCGCGCATGCACACATCGCGATGTCGATGCTGAAACGAAATATCGTGCAGCCCTAATATGTATATACACTATATTGTCAAAAGTATTCGCTCGTCTGCCTTTACACGCCTATGAATTTGAGTGACATCCCATTCTTAATCCATTGAGTTTAATATGATGTGGCACACCCTTTGCAGCCATTACAGCTTCTACTCTTCTTGGAAGGCTTTCCACAAGGTTTAGGAGTGTGTTTATGGGAATTTTTGACCATTCTTCCAAAAGGGCATTTGTGAGGTCAGACGCTGATTTTGGACGAAAAGGCCTGGCTCGCAGTCTCTGCTCTAATTCATCCCAAAGGTGTTCTATCGGGTTGAGGTCAGGACTGTCAAGTTCTTCCACACCAAACTCGCTCTACCATGTCTTTATAGACTCTGCATTGTGCACTGGTGCGCAGTCATGTTGGAACAGGAAGGGGCCATCCCCAAACTGTTCCCACAAAGTTGGGAGCATGAAATTGTTCAAAATCTCTTTGTATACTGAGGCATTAAGAATTCCTTTCACTGGAACTAAGGGGCCGAGCCAAATCCTGAAAAACAACCCCACACCATAATCCCCCTCCACCAAACTTTACACTTGGCACATTGCAGTTAGACAAGTGCCGTTCTCCTGGCAACCGCCAAACCCAGACTCGTCCATCGTATTGCCAAACAGAGAAGCGTGATTCATCACTCCAGAGAACACGTCTCCGCTGCTTTACAGTCCAGTGGTGGCGTGCTTTACACCACTGCATCCGACGCTTTGCATTGGGCTTGGTGATGTAAGGCTTGGATGCAGCTGCTCAGCCATGGAAACCCATTCCATGAAGCTCTCTACACACTGTTCTTGAGCTAATCTGAAGGCCACATGAAGTTTGGAGGTCTGTAGCGACTGAGTCTGCAGAAAGTTGGCGACCTCTGCGCACTATGTGCCTCAGCATCCGCTGACCGGCTCTGTCATTTTACGTGGCCTACCACTTCGTGGCTGAGTTGCTGTCGTTCCCAATCACTTCCACTTTGTTATAATACCACTGACAGTTGACTGTGGAATATTTAGTAGCGAGGAAATTTCACGACTGGCCTTGTGATGCCGTGTTGCACAGGTGGCATCCTAATACGGTACCACGCTGGAATTTACTGAGCTCCTGAGAGCGACTCAATCTTTCACAAATGTTTGTAATGCCTAGGTGCTTGGTTTTATACACCTGTGGCCATGGAAATGATTGGAACACCTGAATTCAGTGATTTGGATGGGTGAGTAAATACTTTTGACAATATAGTGTATGTAAACACACACGCACACACATACTGTGCGTAGCACTTGTGTGATGTGTGCAGAGTTGATCTGCTGAGTTAGATTTTAGCACGCCATAATCTCACTACATGTGTGAGATTTGCAGCTCTGCTGTTCGTTTAAATGTTGACTGTTAGCTTTTCAATTATTTTTTTATACTTACAGCACTAGTCAATAGCTTATTTGTCAGTTAGCAATTAACTGATTGATTAATCAATTCTAATGATTATATTATTAAATTGTGTTTTATGTTTAGGTGTGACGGTCAGTCTCTGGATCGAGTGTTTGACTGGCAGTTTTTTTATATTTGTATAAATATTAAATAAAATAAAATAGTATAAAGGTAAATGGAATGGAAACTCATAATTTATTCAGTATCTTAATTGTTTTACTGTTTCTCTTCAGGCTTGACAATGGGCTGCGTCAAGAGTAAAGAGGACAAAGGACCGACGCAAAAGTACCGACCGGAGGGCACTAACCCCAACCCTGTTTCCTCCCACATGGGCCACTATGGGCCTGACCCCACTCAGATCGGCCAATCCCCTGCCCTCAAGGGCCCCAACAATAGCTACAACAGCCATGCCTCCACTATTACCCCATTCGGTGGGTCAACATCAGTCACCCCATTTGGTGGCGCTGCTTCTTCATTCTCCACAGTTGCTGTGAGCAATGCCTTCCCTGGTGGAGTCACAGGTAAATAGTTGTGTTGCTGTGAAAAAGTTCTTTAACTTTTAGGTGCTAATTTGTTAAGCAGAGCTTGATACCTTGCTGTAAACAATTCAAGGTAATTATTATTTCCATTTAGACTTTGTCAAACACTACAAAACTGAGTTACATTCAATGCCACTTAAAACTTTATTGTGCAAAAAAAAAGTCCAGAAACCATGTCCAGAAGTGGCCGCAAGGGCTCTGAGGCATCTGGAATGAACCACCACACAGTGGTGTTTTTGTCAGAAATGGCCTGAAATGCAGGAATGAATGTACAACAATGTATATTAACAAATTAAATGCAATTGACCAGGCAATACATAAAATATCTTGTACTGACTGCAATGAAATAAAAGTCAAGGTAAATATAAGAAACACTGCAGGTTTGTAATAATAATAATATTTATTATTATTATTATTTGCATTTTCCATACTGCCCCAACTTCTTTTGATTTTGGAGTTGTATGAAAAGCATAATGTCATAAGCACCATTCTATATAAAATTATTTGGGAAGCATAAAGAATCATATTGTCATAAGTTTATGTTCTATTTTCACAGACAGGGTGCTGTTGATCTCTATAGATGTTGCTAGTCTCTTTGTAACAGTTTTAGAAATGTATGTTATGTCCCTCTGCACCTGACACTGCTGATGACTGAATGCATAGACTGCATCAGATGCAGTTGTACAGTACTGCATTTAGAGACTTACATTCCTCTTTTAACTAATGAACAATAACGCAGTGTGACATCAAAAGCAAATCAATCCAGGAAAGAGCTCTAAAGCCTCAGTGTTTTAAAAATGCTGTCAGTTATTGGGAAGCTGTTGATCAACTTTTCTGTTCACGCTATTTCAAGACCTAGCTAAATAAAACTGCTAAGCATAAAGGTGGGACTGCATACAGTTGCAAGAAAAAGAAGACTAAATTTATACTGAAGTTTTTTTTTTTTTTTTTTATTCCCCCATGAACTTATTATATATTAGCTCTAATATCTGTCTGGAGTAATCTTTATTATTTAAATCTGAGACATGATTGCCTGTAGGGCTGGGCGATATATCGAGATTTTATAAAATATTGATATATTTTCATACGCGATATAAGATAAGACAATATCGCTTATATCGATATAGATGTTGCATTCCAGTTAGATCAGACAGTTCGTCTTTGTCTTCTCCCAGTTTGTCTCTGCACATGTTCACCTGCCCCGCCCCTCTCCCTCACTGCCCCGCCCCTCTCCCTCACTGAACACAACTCGCCCCTCCCCACCGCTTCACCAGTAATTCCTGCAGGCAGCGATAGCATGGAGACGGATAAAGACATGACAGAAGCTATCGAGGAGGAGCTGCTTAGTAAAAAGAAAAATAATGACTCTTTTTTGAATTATTTGGAGATGGTTCGAATTCAAAGTGTCAGATGAGCAGCAGAATAATGTATTCTCAGACTCAGCTTTATTGTCATTCAACCACGTACATGATAGAACGAAATACAGTTTCCCAGGTCTCGGTGTGTGTGACATGAAGGAAATAAAATAGAATAAAATATAGAATAATATAGAATAAACTATGATAAGTAATAAAAATTTAGAACAAACTGAGAAACTAAAAAGAGTACAAGTACAAAGTATTTACAAGTATTGCACAACAACTGCAGCAGCTTATGTTTACTAAAGTGCATGATTGCAAAGGTGTAGCAGCAAAAACTAGCAGCAACAATCCCGAGATTGTCAAAGTGACAGTGTGCCAGTTGTGTCCAGTATGGTAGATTGTGTTGATAAGATGTTCAGTATATGGGGAGTAGAAGAGTTCAACAGTCTGACTGCATCTGGGTAGAAGCTGTTTTTCAGTCTAGATGTTTTTACCTGGATGCAGCGCAGCCTCCTTCCGGAGGGAAGGGGGGTGAAAAGTCCATGTGCAGGGTGGGTGGGGTCACGGAGGATGCAGGTGGCTCTTTCCCTACATCTGGTTGTGTAAATGTCACTGATGGGTGGTAGGCTGCATCCGATTGTCCTCTGTGCAGACTTAACCACTCTCTGCAGCGCCTCCTTCTCTGCCACAGTGCAGCCAGAATTCTGTAGAGAATGCCGAAAACAAGTCCAGACAAAAGGTTCCAGCTCCGTGTACCTTTGGTCATTCGTTTTCACTTCAAATCCCAAAGTTAAAAAACAAGAAAACGAGTCGTTATTCGTTTCAAAAACCAATACAAGGGCATGCACGCGCTGACATGTACGTATTTACTTCACATTAAGTGTTGAGAAAGTAATAATAACGTAACGGTGCGTCTCCTGTTGTTCTGACTCTTGTGTTTGTATATGTGATGTGCATATACTTGCTCTATCTGTAAATACAAACATTATGGGGAGTGATTTCTGTACTGGATGTTGTACGTGGTTGTGTTAGTTTATACTGGACGATCGCCCGACGTCCGACACGTCATTTATTTATTTATCTTCTATTATAGTATTTCTTGTTGTCGGCCAATAAACAACCAAACATTAAATTGCATGAACTAACTCTGCAGTAAACAAGGAGCAAGCAGCAATTAAACAACAAATAAAGCTGTTAAATAATAATAAAGTGCATGAAGAAGAACGCTGAATAAAATGCATTAAATGTTGTAATAGTTACACAGTAACATGAACGATTAGTTCTGCCTGTATTACAGAACTGAGTTCTATACGTTAAAAAAAAATTTAATGTAAATGTTATGGCGACATATACATAAAATAATGTATAAAGTCCAAACGTGGGGATGGGGGGGGGTTAACGAGGGGTTTACTTTAACGGGGTTTTACTTTTTATGTCACACAAGCTCAGCCGGAAACCGTGTCATTCCGACATCTTCCCTACACTCGCTCCCTGCGCCCTATAGTACACTTAACATTCTTAAAGGGCCAGACAATATATTTGTAATTCACATTACACGACAGGAGATGCCTTAGAAAACAACTTTTTTTTTTCTTAGAATAGCTCTTTTTTTTTTTATTATTTTTTTTTTTTAAGGAAAAATAGTTCTTGTGTAAAGCTTCCCCAGCATGAATATTAATAAAAGTGCCTGTAAAAAAATTGTAACATGTAGCTTTGTCTCAGAAGTGTCTTTTTGTTATTACCTTACGGGATAAAAAAATATCGAGATATACAGGGGTTGGACAATGAAACTGAAACACCTGTCATTTTAGTGTGGGAGGTTTCATGGCTAAATTGGACCAGTCTGGTGGCCAATCTTCATTAATTGCACATTGCACCAGTAAGAGCAGAGTGTGAAGGTTCAATTAGCAGGGTAAAAGCACAGTTTTGCTCAAAATATTGCAATGCACACAACATTATGGGTGACATACCAGAGTTCAAAAGAGGACAAATTGTTGGTGCACGTCTTGCTGACCAAGACAGCAAGTCTTTGTGATGTATCAAGAGCCACGGTATCCAGGGTAATGTCAGCATACCACCAAGAAGGACAAACCACATCCAACAGGATTAACTGTGGACGCAAGAGGAAGCTGTCTGAAAGGGATGTTCGGGTGCTAACCCGGATTGTATCCAAAAAACATAAAACCACGGCTGCCCAAATCACGGCAGAATTAAATGTGCACCTCAACTCTCCTGTTTCCACCAGAACTGTCCGTCGGGAGCTCCACAGGGTCAATATACACGGCCGGGCTGCTATAGCCAAACCTTTGGTCACTCGTGCCAATGCCAAACGTCGGTTTCAATGGTGCAAGGAGCGCAAATCTTGGGCTGTGGACAATGTGAAACATGTATTGTTCTCTGATGAGTCCACCTTTACTGTTTTCCCCACATCCGGGAGAGTTACGGTGTGGAGAAGCCCCAAAGAAGCGTACCACCCAGACTGTTGCATGCCCAGAGTGAAGCATGGGGGTGGATCAGTGATGGTTTGGGCTGCCATATCATGGCATTCCCTTGGCCCAATACTTGTGCTAGATGGGCGCGTCACTGCCAAGGACTACCGAACCATTCTGGAGGACCATGTGCATCCAATGGTTCAAACATTGTATCCTGAAAGCGGTGCCGTGTATCAGGATGACAATGCACCAATACCCACAGCAAGACTGGTGAAAGATTGTTTTGATGAACATGAAAGTGAAGTTGAACATCTCCCATGGCCTGCACAGTCACCAGATCTAAATATTATTGAGCCACTTTGGGGTGTTTTGGAGAAGCGAGTCAGGAAACGTTTTCCTCCACCAGCATCACGTAGTGACCTGGCCACTATCCTGCAAGAAGAATGGCTTAAAATCCCTCTGACCACTGTGCAGGACTTGTATATGTCATTTCCAAGACGAATTGACGCTGTATTGGCCGCAAAAGGAGGCCCTACACCATACTAATAAATTATTGTGGTCTAAAACCAGGTGTTTCAGTTTCATTGTCCAACCCCTGTATATCGTATATCGCCGTTCAGCAAAAAATATCGAGATATTATTTTTGATCCATATCGCCCAGCCCTAATTGCCTGTATCTTGATCTTGATTAGGGATGGTAGTTTGTGGCTCTTTGAGCATGATAATGCGCTCAGGGAGACCTTGACTCTGGCATCTAATAAAAAACAGTTAGGAGGTGGCGTGTGACAGTGTGATCAGGGGTGTGATGTCATCTCTGCAGCAGCGTCAGAAAGATTGCAAACAAGAAAAAATTTGATATGACTAAATTGGTGGAAAAAAGAGTGGGGGGGGCAATAATTACTTAAAAAAATATATATATTAGACAAAGACTTCCTGATTTTTATGAGAATACACTGACTAATCATTATGTGAAAACTTCAGAAATCAAGTCAAGACTAATAATATCAGATTGAATGTGTGGACATGCTAGTGCTATTTTATAAATAAAGCAAACTCCTATGAAAGATCTCTGTTTATACAGTGCATTATTATGTTTTATTATACTGTAGGAGTTTCTTTACTGTAGAATGTTTTACCACATTAAGATTATGATAATGACCTGAGTTGGGCTCTTATTGCAAATAAGACACCTTGAAGCTTTAGAAGTTACTTCTGCCGGGAGGTTAGTTCATAATTAAATACAAATGTACTAATACTAATCCAACCTGAACGGTCAACAAGACAAATGCACAATAAGTTTCATCTGTTATTATGACTTAAATGAAGAGCAGACCGCATATTCGGCTAGTTCTAAATGGGTTTTGTAGCTTTTGGGGCATTATAAAAAAATAAGATGGGGCCTTATAAAATGGCTCGAGAAACGGTACTGCTAAGGTATCCTGGCTATCTAATCAAACTGGTGACACTTGTCTATTGCCAATTATTTCTCTTATTTAAGCCAGTTTTACAATGCTACACTTGCTACAGGTTCAGTCTTTTCTATACAAACCACAGTGAGTTGTTTCATTAATATTTGTCATCGTTAGGTTTTTTTTCTTTAGAAATAAGGAGAATAATTGTTTAGCCCTCTGTCCTGGAGGAATAATCTGCTATTCTGGGTTTATTTACTGTGACTTAATCCGACCCACTTGGATTTACCAGCTGATGAATCCTCATTTCTGTCAGGCTAGGCCAGTTTTCACCACAAGTGAACACGATCTCTCAAGGTGGCCAGCTGTTGATTTGATTATAGACTAGGAAACTGTATTAGTAACTGACTGTTCTGAGTAAGTATATGCCAACAAATCAGTGTTCCTTATAGGCTTCTATAAATACAGAAACAAAACTAGATTATCTCAGATTTTGAAACTTGATGCTTTAAGCTTATACAACAATGGGATTTGATGTAATTGCCAGCTCACAAAAACATTTTGTTGTTTGCTTTGTCTCAGAAAAATGTTTATTTTTAATTATTATTATTTTTGGTTAGGAGGTGTGACGTTTTTTGTGGCCTTATATGACTATGAAGCCAGGACATCAGACGACCTCTCATTTAAAAAAGGCGATCGATTTCAGATCATCAATAACACGTGAGTGCTCAGAAATGCTTCCAGGCACTAGTGCTGTTCCGTTTACTGCTGTATTGATCACAGTGCAGGATTGACACTGTCCACTTTACTTAAAATACTTCTACAGCTGTGATCATCTAGCTGTCCAGTCATGGGGTAGTAACTTAACAGTCAATGTTTCCATCAACAATAAGAATTGAAAAAAGTCATTTGAGGGACTTTGTGGCAGTGTTGTTGGCATCAGACAATGGTGCAGGAGAAAAAAAAATTGTCCAGCAATGGCAGTTCTGCAATCCAGAATGCATTAGTAATGAAAAAGGAAAATGGCAAAAAAAAAAAAAAAAATAACATAAATGTAATTATTAGTATAATAATAGATCTTAAAATCAAAATGAAAGTAAATTTCTTTTTTTTTTCCAGATCATCTTCTATCTCAGTTAGGTAAAAATACAGTGACCTTAATCATGTTTATTCAGAGACATTTGTTAGCTGGTTTATTTAATAAACAAATACATGAATAGTCAAAAACTAAAATTTATTGTAGTCATTACTTTTTTAAAAATCCAACGATGAGGTTACATTATACATGTGGTGAACCATCACCTCTAAAAGCCTAGCCTAGTGTAGAACATGCAGTGTTTATGCTCATGGAATATATTGTTCAACCCTAGATTAGATCTTTTGTGTGTTGAACTGTGAGATAATTCAGCACTTTGAGTTGAATTTAACAGGGTTTTGGATTATATTTCATCTGTCACTGCATTGAAGGTTGGTACAGGGGGGAAAATCTGGGTTAATACTTTTCCATAATGGGTCATCTGTTCAGTCAACAGTCTAGTTTGGCTCTTAATATTATGATGGATGATTCCATTCCTCAGATCATAGCTTCTTGTCTTGAATACCTCACTATATGACATTCTTAATGCTGATATTTTGTCAGATCAGGGTATAATAATTATGTTGAGTTATGGTGTGCAGGGCTTTTTGTGTATTTATATTAATGCTTTTTATGTAATGGCATTTTTCCACAGTGAGGGAGACTGGTGGGAGGCCCGCTCCATCAACACCGGCAAGAAGGGCTACATTCCCAGCAATTATGTGGCCCCTGCAGACTCCATTCAGGCTGAAGAGTAAGAGCCTCCTCGTCTGCTACACTCTTGCACGATCTGCTCCTTCTGCCCTCGTTGTAATTAACAGTGTGTGATCGCCAGCACGCGCCCGTAAACGGCCTGGTCCTCAATCACGCTGCATCACACATGACCTCGCAACAAAAGGCCTTTCTCACTTTGTCTTTCATATTGCATGCTCTCTCTTGCCTGTTTATGCACTTTTCACCCACTCTACTCTCACAATGGGCTTCTCCATTAAATGCATTAATGTACACCGTCACTGCGTTGTTCTACTTCTGAGGAAAGTAGGAGGGGAGAAAACAAACTCGCACTTGTTAAGTTCTTCAGATGCTTTAATGCAAGGTCTGTAGACACTGGGGGGTTGAAGCTAATATACCAGTGTGCAGACAGCTGTAATTTCTTTCTGTTAATGTTTTTAGCACAGTGGCTCAGTGGGTAGCACTGTCACCTCACAGGAAGAAGGTCCTGGGTTAGATTCCCTGGTGGAGCGACCTGGGTCCTTTCTGTGTGGAGTTTGCATGTTCTCCCTGTGTCTGCATGGGTTTCCTCCAGGAGCTCTGGTCCCCCCCAGTAACTACCAATCCTGTCATGAATGTAACCAAAGTGTGTAAAAACATAACGTTAAAATCCTAATAAATAAAACAGATGCGTCATTTGAAGATCAGGATTAGGATTAATCTGTATGGTTTTGTAAATATCTGACTATCTGGCTAATATCTGGCTATTTATTCAGTTTAGACCAAGAGATTAAATTTAGTAACAAAGTCTAAAAATAGCAGTTTGTAATATGGATGAGTCTGGGCACTTATTGTCCCTTTTTTCCTTCCAATTTGTAATTTTTTCTAAACACAAAACCAGCCTATTTAATCTGCATGCATTTTACAATTCACAATTAAAATTTTTGTTTTATAACTAGGAAATAAAAAAAAATAAACATATATATATACAGTGTATCACAAAAGTGAGTACACCCCTCACATTTCTGCAAATATTTCATTATATCTTTTCATGGGACAACACTATAGACATGAAACTTGGATATAACTTAGAGTAGTCAGTGTACAGCTTGTATAGCAGTGTAGATTTACTGTTTTCTGAAAATAACTCAACACACAGCCATTAATGTCTAAATAGCTGGCAACATAAGTGAGTACACCCCACAGTGAACATGTCCAAATTGTGTCCAAAATGTGCCCAAATGTGTCGTTGTCCCTCCCTGGTGTCATGTGTCAAGGTCCCAGGTGTAAATGGGGAGCAGGGCTGTTAAATTTGGTGTTTTGGGTACAATTCTCTCATACTGGCCACTGGATATTCAACATGGCACCTCATGGCAAAGAACTCTCTGAGGATGTGAGAAATAGAATTGTTGCTCTCCACAAAGATGGCCTGGGCTATAAGAAGATTGCTAACACCCTGAAACTGAGCTACAGCATGGTGGCCAAGGTCATACAGCGGTTTTCCAGGACAGGTTCCACTCGGAACAGGCTTCGCCAGGGTCGACCAAAGAAGTTGAGTCCACGTGTTCGGCGTCATATCCAGAGGTTGGCTTTAAAAAATAGACACATGAGTGCTGCCAGCATTGCTGCAGAGGTTGAAGACGTGGGAGGTCAGCCTGTCAGTGCTCAGACCATACACCGCACACTGCATCAACTCGGTCTGCATGGTCGTCATCCCAGAAGGAAGCTGACGCACAAGAAAGCCCGCAAACAGTTTGCTGAAAACAAGCAGTCCAAGAACATGGATTACTGGAATGCCCTGTTATCTGATGAGACCAAGATAAACTTGTTTGGCTCAGATGGTGTCCAGCATGTGTGGCGGCGCCCTGGTGAGAAGTACCAAGACAACTGTATCTTGCCTACAGTCAAGCATGGTGGTGGTAGCATCATGGTCTTGGGCTGCATGAGTGTTGCTGGCACTGGGGAGCTGCAGTTCATTGAGGGAAACATGAATTCCAACATGTACTGTGACATTCTGAAACAGAGCATGATCCCCTCCCTTCGAAAACTGGGCCTCATGGCAGTTTTCCAACACGATAACGACCCCAAACAAGTCAAGTCAAGTCAACTTTATTTATATAGCGCTTTTTACAATAGACATTGTCTCAAAGCAACTTTACAAAATCCAGGACCAACAGATACAAAAACCCCTGTTGAGCAAGCCGAGGGCGACTGTGGCAAGGAAAAACTCCCTGAAAATTACAGGAAGAAACCTTGAGAGGAACCAGACTCAGCAGGGCCCATCCTTCTTGGGTGGTCTGGAGGATACTTTAAATAAATACACGATTTACACAAATCATACAAACACAGAATTAAATGATCTAAAAGTCATAACTGGTAATAAATAGATAAATAAACAATTAAATAATAATAGAGTTGTTATCCGCTCTAGTCTTCAATAAAGTCTGTAGTGATTTCTTGTCGTTGCAATTACTCCAGACCCGTCACATCTGACAGGAGCAGCATCGTTGTCCCGGCAGTCTCGACTTCAATCCTTAACCTCGGCGGGTAAACAGGTTTCCATCAGAATGCCGTCGGGGTAAAACAACAGAGAATGTAGTTAATAATGTACAATGCTAGTTGACAAACAGTTTTACAGAGAGTTTTAGACTCCGGCAGCCCTAATTATTACAGCATAACTAAAAGGGAGAGCGAGCAGGTAACAAGGTCATGAAGGCTTTCACAGGACATCAGCGCCCATCTCCCCACCGTCACCAAACCTGAGTGATCGGACAAGAGAGGCAGAACGACAGCAACCCAACATCCCTGATCACCACAAGTTTCTATGACCAAGAACCCCCAAGCTCTGCGCCTTTGTCTATACTAATCAAAAGCCTGAGAAAATAAATATGTTTTCAGTCTAGACTTAAACATTGAGACTGTGTCCGAATCCCGAATAGAGGCAGGAAGATTATTCCAGAGTTGTGGAGCTTTGTAGGAAAACGCTCTTCCACCAGCCGTGATCTTTTTAATTTTAGGAACTATAAGTAACCCTGCATCTTGTGAACGAAGTGGACGCGCTGGGCTGTAGTGATTAATAAGTTCACTCAGATACTGAGGAGCCAGACCATGTAGCGCTTTATAAGTTAGTAAAAGTATTTTGTAATCAATGCGAAATTTAACTGGCAGCCAGTGTAGAGATGATAGAACAGGAGTAATATGGTCAAATTTTTTAGTTCTAGTTAGCACTCGAGCTGCTGCATTTTGAACTAACTGGAGTTTGTTTAAGGATCTACCAGAGCATCCAGTTAGAAGAGCATTACAATAATCTAACCGAGAAGTTATAAACGCATGGATCAGTTTTTCGGCGTCATTAACAGATAGTATATTTCTTATTTTAGAAATGTTACGCAAATGATAGAAAGCAACTCTAGTAATATTATTAACGTGTGTATCAAATGAGAGATCTGAATCTATTGTGACACCTAAGTTTTTTACATCTGGGCTGGGAGTAACAGAGAACGTGTTTAAGTTTAGCACCAGGTTAGACAATTTGTCTCTTGCAGCTTTAGAGCCAACAAGTAAAACCTCTGTTTTATCTGAATTAAGTAAAAGAAAATTACACGACATCCAGTTTTTTATGTCGTTTACACAATCTTCTATCTTACTGATTGTGTCAGTATCATTTGGTTTGGCTGATATATACAGCTGTGTGTCATCTGCATAGCAGTGAAAGTTTATGCCATGTTTATGAATAATTTCACCTAGTGGAAGCATATAGAGTGTAAATAATAGCGGTCCCAGTACCGACCCCTGTGGAACACCATACTTTACTTTTGTAGTTTCCGAGCATTTATTATTTACATAAACGAATTGAGAGCGGTCAGTCAGATATGATTTAAACCAAGAGAGTGCGAGTCCTTTAACACCTACTGTATTTTCTAGCCTCTCCAGTAAAATGTTATGATCGACCGTATCAAACGCTGCACTAAGATCTAATAGAACAAGAAAAGAGACACATCCATTATCAGAAGACATTAACAACTCGTTAACTACTCTAATTAATGCGGTTTCGGTACTATGATTGGGTCTAAATCCTGATTGAAATTTTTCATGAATACAATTTTCATTCAAATAAGAACATAACTGTTTGGAAACGACTTTTTCTAATATCTTTGAGACAAAAGGAAGGTTTGAAATTGGCCTATAATTAGCTAGTACATGTGGATCAAGATTAGGTTTTTTAATCAGGGGTTTAATAACAGCACTTTTAAACAATTTAGGTACATATCCAAGGCTAAGGGATGCATTGATTAATGTAAGCAGGGGCTCTACAATAGCTGGGAGTAAATCTTTAAGTAAACGAGTTGGAACAGGATCGAGTATACACGATGATGACTTCGATGATTTAATCAACACAGTTAGTTCATTTTGGGAGATTGGATTAAAGGAATTTAGTTGGATTAACTCGTTACTATTATCACCACTGTTATCACCAATGCTGCTCGGAGTGAGTCCATACTTAACATTGGCAAGTGACACACTCTGACTCTGAAGTCGTATTTTTTCTATCTTGTCATTAAAGAATTTTAAAAAATCATCGCTGGTACAGTCAGGCGGTATATTAGATTCAGTTTCATTAACGTTTTTAGTTAATTTGGACACTGTCTCAAAAAGGAATCTGGGATTGTTTTTACTTTTCTCTATTAGGGATGAATAATATAAAGATTTAGCTTTTATAAGTGCATTTTTATACTCAGTTAGAGCATCTTTCCAAGCAATCTTATACACTTCTAGTGTAGTGTGACGCCACTTGCGTTCTAATTTCCGTGCTGCTTGTTTAAGTGCGCATGTGTGGTCATTGTACCAAGGAGCAAGTTTTTTCTCCCTAATCAGTTTAGTTTTGAGTGGGGCTACGTTATCTAAGGTTGTGCGCAGTACGGTCTCTAGGTTTTGAGTTGCCTGATCTAGTTCTTTAGGTTCTGATGCTGATATATTTGGTAATTCTGGTAGGCAGTTTATGAACGCTGCTGCAGTTGCAGATGTAATAGTGCGCTTATATTTAAAACGATTTGGTTGCTGTATATTATTGGACAGGGACACTTCATAAATTAGTAGAAAGTGATCAGAGATTAAGTCATTCTGTGGTATAATTTCCAGGTTGTCTATGTTTATACCATAAGTAAGTATTAAATCTAAGGTATGTTTACAGCGGTGAGTGGGTCCTGTTACATTTTGGGTGATGCCTAAGGATTCTAAAATAGAGTCAAACGCAATTTTGAGTGGATTACATTTATCCTCATAATGAATATTAAAGTCACCAACAATTAAAGCTTTCTTAGTTGATAAGACTAATTTAGAAAGAAAATCGGCAAATTCGTTAAGAAATTCTGAGTAAGGACCAGGGGGTCGATAAACAGTAACCAGTTTAAACATACTATTTTTATCAGATGAACATTTATTGGTTATGTCAGAGATAAGAACTTCAAACGAGTTTGTTATGGGAGATGATTTTACAGTAAGACCTATGTCTTTATCATAAATTGCGGCTATTCCTCCACCACGACCGCTAAGACGTGGCTTATGTTCATAACTGTAACCCGGAGGAGATGCTTCATTTAAACCTAGATACTCATCAGGTCTAGCCCAGGTCTCGGTTAAACACAGGGCACTAAGACAATTATCTGTAATTATTTCATTTACAATTACTGTTTTGCATGCAAGTGACCTGATGTTTAGAAGTCCTAACTTTAGTTTAACTTTACTAGGGTTTTCATGATGCTCATTTAGATTAATTTTAATTAAGTTATTATGACATACTTTTTGATTTTGTTTTGGCTTACACCTGCCACGGTAAACAGACACAGTCTCAATGGTTTGTGACCTAAGGATTCCAGGTGACGTCCGATGGCGACTCGCAGACAGTCGGTTAGGCCTGTTAGTCTGCTGCCTGGTCTTGGCTCTGGATAGTCATTTAACACTATCTGCCGCTACACTAACGCGGTGGTAAAGCCTGTCACCTATGCTGCAAGAAATGCGAGCAGCACCCTCCCACGTGGGGTGGACACCATCCCGCTTCAAAAGACCAGGCCTTCCCTCAAAGGTGGACCAGTTATCTACAAAATCAATGCAGTTTTCTAAGCACCATTTAGACATCCAGCGGTTCAGCGACAATAACCTGCTGTAGGTTTCGCCACTGGGTCGAATCGGTAAGGGGCCAGAGCACACTACTGCCTCGGACATCGACCTAGCTAACTCACACACCTCTTTAACATTACTCTTAGTAACCTCAGACTGCCGTAAACGAACATCATTAGTGCCGACGTGGATAACAATCTTCGAAAATCTACGATTAGCATTAGCCAGCACTTTTAGATTTGCTCTGATGTCAGGCGCCCTGGCCCCCGGAATACAAGTGACTATGGTTGCTGGTGTCTCTATGGGGGTTGCAATACGCACGTGTCGGAGCTGAGAATCTCCTATAACCAGAGCACTTACATTAACAGGCTTCTCAGCGGGTGGCTCACTGAGTGGGGAAAACCTGTTGGACACGTGCAACTGAGATGGTCGGTGCTTTTCCCTACGACTATGTCGCCGAGACGTCACCCAGTCGCCCCGCTGTGAGGGCTCTAATGCCGGAGTCTGGGGTTCTGTACCTGAACTGCTGGCATTCGGGACTGCTACAGCTGAATCTAAGCCCTCACTAGTAGTAGTCTGTTCTAAAGCCCGAATGCGCCCTTCTAACACTGAGATCTTCTCCGTTAGACTAACCACTAATCTACACTTATCACATGTAAAGTTATCACTAAACACGGAGAAGGAATAACTGAACATATTACATTCGGAACATGGATACAAAGCTCCTGCTGGGGCCATAGTAACAAAGAAATGTACTTAGCTTTACAAGATGAGTTGGAGATGATGTTTATGTTGGATTCACCGGCGCTTCTGCTGGTAGTCACAGAAGAACGGCTTTAATTCCGGATGAAACAGGCGATGATAAGCTGGAATACAAAAACCACCAACCAAACAACACAAACGCGCTTCGTTCGGACAAAAGCGGCTGTAATTCTAAAGGAAAACGGTGTTATGCGCTGGTGTACAAAACAAATAAACGCGCTTCCTACGAACAGAAACGGTTATAACTCCCCACAAAACAGAGGTGTTTTAAGAGCTGAAATACAGAACACAACCAAACACAAACGCGCTTCGTGCGGACCGAAAACGGTTTTAATTCTGGATAATTATGATGTTTATGCGCTGAAGTACAAAAACAAACAAAACCGGCTTCGTTCGGATGCCGGTAGCAGAAGTTTCCTAGTTTCCAACACAGCACGAATTTACGTTAGTAAACACAAGCGCTTTTTTTACGATAAACAAAATAAAACTAAATCAACAACACACGGAAGATTAACGTATAAATTATATGTTTAAAACATACGTATATAAAAAGTTATTTAGCTAAAGGCTACAAACAAACAACTAGGCTAGCGTACAAACAAATGCCGGTAGCAGAAGTTTCCTAGTTTCCAACACAGCACGAATTTACGTTAGTAAACACAAGCGCTTTTTTTACGATAGACAAAATAAAACTAAATCAACAACACACGGAAGATTAACGTATAAATTATATGTTTAAAACATACGTATATAAAAAGTTATTTAGCTAAAGGCTACAAACAAACAACTAGGCTAGCGTACAAACAAATGCCGGTAGCAGAAGTTTCCTAGTTTCCAACACAGCACGAATTTACGTTAGTAAACACAAGCGCTTTTTTACGATAGACAAAATAAAACTAAATCAACAACACACGGAAGATTAACGTATAAATTATATGTTTAAAACATACGTATATAAAAAGTTATTTAGCTAAAGGCTACAAACAAACAACTAGGCTAGCGTCTCAGCGTGCGTACCACCGGGTCCGCACAACCTCCAAGATGACAACTGCCTTGCTGAGGAAGCTGAAGGTAAAGGTGATGGACTAAACCCAATTGAGCACCTGTGGCGCATCCTCAAGTGGAAGGTGGAGGAGTTCAAGGTGTCTAACATCCACCAGCTCCGTGATGTCATCATGGAAGAGTGGAAGAGGATTCCAGTAGCAACCTGTGCAGCTCTGGTGAATTCCATGCCCAGGAGGGTTAAGGCAGTGCTGGATAATAATGGTGGTCACACAAAATATTGACACTTTGGGCACAATTTGGACATGTTCACTGTGGGGTGTACTCACTTATGTTGCCAGCCATTTAGACATTAATGGCTGTGTGTTGAGTTATTTTCAGAAGACAGTAAATCTACACTGCTATACAAGCTGTACACTGACTACTCTAAGTTATATCCAAGTTTCATGTCTATAGTGTTGTCCCATGAAAAGATATAATGAAATATTTGCAGTAATGTGTGGGGTGTACTCACTTTTGTGACACACTGTATATATATATACACAAGTGATGCTTTTATTCCATGTATTTTTAAAAGTATCTTTCACATAAGGGAGTTAGTCAGAGAGGGGTTTGATATTTCTGTATACTTTTTTTACAGGTGGTACTTTGGGAAAATGGGACGCAAAGATGCTGAGCGACTGCTACTTGTTCCCGGAAACCAGCGAGGAACGTTCTTGGTCAGAGAGAGTGAAACGACAAAAGGTTACAGTCGCTGTATACAATTTTAAAAGCTTAAACTTTATCCTGACTCATCTAAATTGTCATGGCAACCAGCCATTTTCAGACAGAAAAAATAAGGTCTTCTAGCTGAATCTTAAGGACTGTTATTTGCATGGTTTGTAGGTTTTGTAAGAAAATAATTTGCTTTTCTTTGACAGGAGCTTACTCTCTCTCCATACGGGATTGGGATGATATGAAGGGAGATAATGTGAAGCACTACAAAATCCGCAAGCTTGATAACGGTGGTTACTACATCACCACAAGAGCTCAGTTTGAGACGCTACAGAAACTTGTCAAACACTACACAGGTAAGCCATCAACGCAGAACATTTCATGTAAAGCTCTATTGTGGTTTGATGTCTGATGTGGTTTAGACATAACCCCCTTTCCTCTTTATATGGACATGCAAAATAATTAGAGATAGGTGTTACTAAATTTGTGAATTTTACATATTAAATATGCAGACAAAATTTGGGAGTACATTTTTTTCCTTACTGTGCTGCAGTTTACTCCTGCAGTGCTTCTGTGATACTGTATAGATCTTGGACAGGACCAGGTTCTGAGTTTAAGCTGCGTTTATTTGGTTAGCTGATTAATTTAAAATTTGTAGGCCTGTCACAAAAAAAAAAAAACAAAAAAAAAACAATTTGCATCAATACATTTTACATTGATTAAATATTAATGTCAGACCTTCATATAGTCCTAGTTTGTTTTGTTTCAGACACACATGTAGTGCTTTCTCCTTTTTTGGTATAATAAAAAGCCTAAGATATGTCAAAGAAACTGCTGAGAAATGAACAAGGCAGGAATACACACTGGACAGAATGCCAGTTCTAATGTTGCAATAGATTAACGTATAAAATTGCAAATCACATTAAAGAGAAAAAAATAAATCTTGAAAAGGAATGAATGAATGTGGCCCTATTCAGAAATAGTTTAAATATGCATTAAAATGGGTTCTTGTAACAGCCCAAGGCTGAAGTTTTTCATGTCTGCTAAAAGAAAGTTCTTTTGAAAAGGCCTTTGAGCAGCATTAAGCATACCTTCGGCATTAGATTTGGCATAATTTATCCTGGTTGGAATTATCAGCATTTCATACATGCAATACAGCTTTTTCTCAGTCTTGATAGGGCATGTAATTCATGACATGAAATACATCCAAGATCATCATGCAGCATTAAAGGTAGTAAGACAAAATAGAGCTGTTTTTTTTTTTCCAGAAAAGGTAATAAAATTGATATAGTTTTGCTACTTTTTTTCTTTTCTTTTTTTTTTTTGGAGGAGGCTGATTGGGTGATCCAAATTGCCACAAGGTGTGGATGACTGGGTGCATGGTGTCCTGCAGTGAATAAATGTCCTGTCTTTGGTTTATTCCTGCTTTGAACCAAGTGTAATCTGTTAAGCTTCAGACCCAGCACAACTATGTTTAGAATGCAGTGGTTACTGAGAATCAAACAGATCACCTTTTAATTAAGACAGTTTACAGTATTGCACTGAAAACACAGGGTAAAAAGTGGAATTGTAGTTGGTTTGCCTTACATAATTACATAATTTTCTAACAACTACTGTCTTAATGTGTAACACTTTCACTTAATGAGCATTTACAAAAGTGCGATAATACAAACACAGTATAAACCAGACACTGCTGTTTATTTAGCTATCAGAATGCTGACTGGGATACCTCTCTGTTGCTGTCTGTGTGCGTGTGTGCATATTTGTAGAGCATGCAGACGGGCTGTGTTACAGGCTTACCACAGTGTGTCCGACTGTGAAGCCCCAGACACAGGGCCTGGCTAAAGACGCCTGGGAGATCCCACGTGAATCACTGAGGCTGGAGGTTAAACTGGGCCAGGGCTGCTTTGGAGAGGTCTGGATGGGTAAGTGTTAAACACACACACACACACACACACACACACACACACACACACACACACACACACACACACACTATTATTGGTGCAATCATTGTTCAATTCCACTCCTATACCTGTTTGAGGACAAAATGGTTTTTCTTTGAATTTCTCATGATTTTAAAAACTTCAGGGAGGAGCTGTGGGGACTGAGCTCATGTGAGAGACTAACATTGTTATTTCTTATCTAGCTTAAAAATACTATTGTAGTTACTTGGGATGCAGCAGTAAAACACTAGCCCACCAGAGTTAACATCTTGAACTCACGATGTAGGGGGGCTAATTGATACTGCCTACAAAATGAGAAGAGGAATGCTGGAGATCAGTGTGTGACTCTTGATACATATCTTTAAATGAACCTGCCTTGTGCAGGTGATGATAAGCGGTTGACTCATGCACAGGTGTTGTGTTGGAGGTAGCATGTGTTAGTCACGGCCTTCCTCTGTCAGGAGCGGAGGTCAGCAGCAGTATAGAAGGTGAAATGTAATTGGGTAATTGGATACAACGATACAACGAAAAATACAAAAATTAACACTTGTTAACAATTTTGAGCTTGCTGCCTGTCATTGTGATAGTTATTGTAAAAATAGAAGTGGAAAGAAAAATTGGAACAGAGTTCCACAATAGTAGGACCTGACAAAGAATCCGTTCAGTCTTTGTAAGAGAATTGTCAGCTGGTTCAAAAAGAGCATTTCTCAGTGGAGGATTGCAAACAATTTAGTCTTTCACCATCTTTTTATAATATTGTGTAAATAGGGCAAAGCCAAAAAACACTGATAACTGTGTGTTACCTTTGAGCTTTTAGACGGCTTTGCATTAGAAACCTTAATGCTACTATGATAAATTTAGCCACATGAGCTCAGGAGTACTTCAGAAAACCATTGTCACTTAACACAGTCTGCTGCAGCATCAACCTGAAACTCAATTACAGAAAGAGAAAGCTGTACATCAGTTCTGTGCAGAAAAGCTTCCAAGTTCTCTGGGCCTGAGCTCATCTCAGATGGTCTGAAAGAAAAATGTTTGCTGTGTTCAGATTAGTCCACGGCTCAGCTTGTTTTAATCCAGTGTGTTTTCATCCATTGTGGAAGGCTGGTCTAAAAGTCTAAAAAAGCAGTTTTGTTTGAAAATGATTGTTGCATTAAGAATAATGCAGGATCTGGCACTTCTGGCAGGATTCTCTTGTTCAAACAGTATGAACGATAACATTCCCAGAAAAGGAAGTTGCAGCATGACCGCTACAACAAGGCAGAACTCCATCAGTGGTGTTTGCTGTTTATTTAAAATTTGTTAAATCAACTTGCAGAAAGTCTGACCTCCCAGTGTAATTAATTCATTTAAACAGCTCTGCACATTCTGAATTTGCCCTCCACATCCTGAGCTCAGAGCAGTTTGGCTCGGTGCAGCTGGCTGGAGAGAAATGGGATTCAGTAAATGCTTTGTACTTTTTTCATCATCTCTAGAGATCTGGCCTGCAGCTAGTCCCAGCATGGTGTAAACATTATGCAATCCCAGGAATTCCTTTTTCTCACTGTCAGGTACAAACCTGTTTGTAAAAAATACTAAAACTTCACAGCAGTGTAAATCTACAGTAGGTCTATACTGCTGCTGACCTCCGCTCCTGACAGAGGAAGGCCGTGACTAGCACATGCTACCTCCAACACAACACCTGTGCATGAGTCAACCGCTTATCATCACCTGCACAAGGCAGGTTCATTTAAAGATATGTATCAAGAGTCACACACTGATCTCCAGCATTCCTCTTCTCATTTTGTAGGCAGTATCAATTAGCCCCCCTACATCGTGAGTTCAAGATGTTAACTCTGGTGGGCTAGTGTTTTACTGCTGCATCCAAGTAACTACAATAGTATTTTTAAGCTAGATAAGAAACGTGAGACGTAATGTTAATAAATTAAGATGAATGTCCAGATTTAGTTGGAAAAGTGAGAGTTAAATACTGAAAGCTTTGATTTGGATTTAAATGTCACAAAAATCTGTTGCAAAAATTATGAGGACACCCCTCTTTGTCTTTAAGCCACATTTATGCAAGTAATAATATAGATGTTTAAGCTTCTAACTTTTACCACAGGGGCACAGTCCAACTTTCTCAAATAGCTGCCACAAAGTGAGTTCTATGAAATAACCTTACCTTACTGTTAAGAATCTCTATTGGCCTAAACAGAGCCTGTACCTCAACTGTTCTGAGCACTTTTAGAATGAATTAAAACCTCATTTGTGTGGATTGACACTTGACCAAGGTTTAGAAATAAGATGTCCAGCTAGCTCAGGGTGAAGTCTTCACATACGTTTGGCCATGTAGTGCATCTACACTATTGTGAGTGTTGTCATTGTGAGTTTTACAACAATTATTTTTTTTATGCCAATAGAAATTTAGAAATGTGATATGTGACTGGTAATGTCTGACCTTTTATTTGTTGTCACAGGCAGGTCATCAGCGTAACATCAGCTGTGCATTTGTATTTGCAGTTGATTTAGTGAGTTTGAAATTGCAGGATTAAATAGTGATAACCAAAAAGAAACTTGTTTGCATGGCTTTTCTTGTGCATCCATTGACAAATTTTTTTCCCCTTAATTTTTATTATTTTTTGTGCTATGTTCCTGGGCTTAGGCACTTGGAATGGTACTACGAAAGTGGCGATAAAGACACTGAAGCCTGGTACTATGTCTCCAGAGGCTTTCCTTCAGGAAGCTCAGATCATGAAGAAGCTCCGGCACGACAAGCTGGTGCCTCTGTACGCTGTTGTGTCTGAGGAACCCATTTACATTGTCACTGAGTACATGGGCAAAGGTAAAACTTACAGGATATTCCATGTGATAGGTTTAGAACACAGTAAAAGATTTGTTTCTAATGGACCAGAATGTCTGTGTAGCTGTCTAGTTTTTGTCAGTGATTTAGTAAGTAACGATTTTTAAACAGTGAACAATTTTTGGCCTTCAAATATGTGGATGTGATTTTGAAGGGATTAGTTGAAGTTAAATGTTTGCAAAATGCTATTAAAACTAGTCTTTAAGTTTTCATTAATTCTGTAGAATTTTTATTTAACTGACAAAAGACTGTACAAAAATGTAGAAAATAATTTCTATACGAAAATATACACATTTTAAATTTGAAGCCAGCAACACACTCGAGGCATATGCACTTACTGTGCATTTATTTGATATGTACATTAATTGTACGTTCTTGTATAAGCTACACCATTCATACAGATGAACTTGTACATTTACAGTTCTTAGCTGTAGCCCACCTTTTGCTGTGTACAATGCCCCCCCCCCCTATTTTACATATAGAAAGGACCTTTTTATTCAGCCATGATAATAGGCATAGCAGCTAACACTAAGAATCGAACAAACAAACCTATAGAAAGGAGCCCCTACTGATTAGATATTAGAGTGGTGGACCATTCTCAGCACTGCAATGGCACTAACATGGAAATGTGTTGTACCTGTATATGTGTATCAGGTTAACCCCTTTCAATGTATTGTGACCAAAAAAGGCCAATGATAAAAGACTAGTGGAGGAGAAGATAGAACAGGTTATGTGTTTCTAATAAAAATACTGTAAACTATGAGCAGTATTTAAAAATCCTAACAGCACTGCTACACCTGCTGCACTCATACCAGACCAACACATACCATTTTAGTGTCATTGCAGTGCTGAAAAAGGTCCACCACCCAAACATTATCTGGTCAGTGCGAGGCAAATGGGAGTTCATTTTGATTACTAAATTTGGTACAGGGAGGGTGTAAGTGTAAAGACAGATCATTGGATGGGCTTTAGCCATTAATTGTATACTCACAATATTCATTTGTATGGCAGTTGTAGCGAATAAAAAATTAATGAATGTACATACCAGATGTGGTGTGGTGTACCTAATAATGTAGTTCCTGTTAATATTATCTTTTTATTACAAAACCTAATTTGATATCAGGGTATTTCTCATTTGTGGCTGTCTGTGTCAGGGAGTTTGTTGGACTTTCTGAAAGAGGGCGAAGGCAAATATCTGAAGCTTCCTCAGCTGGTTGACATGGCAGCACAGGTAAGAAAACATCATTTTCACTGTCTCCAGAAGGGTATGCAAATATTGCCACAACCTTGTAGACCACTGACTAATGTTTAATCTTAAAAATCGTTTATTTAGTCAAACATACAAAACAGATATTTTGTTTTGAAAGACCCTGTTTATAAACCTGTTTTCACAATATTGTGGTTAAACGTGTTTTTTAAACACATGCAAACTCCTTAGTAAATCAGGGCTTTAGTTCATTTTTTCTCTTCCTTTTTAATTGTACCAGCCTTTCATGTTATGTAGGGAACCAGCGGTTTTCTGCCATACCTGTCAGCTGAACATGTCAGACAGAAGTTGGTAGAGCGCCTGGTTCTCGATTTTTATCCCTGTCAGGCTGTCATAACTATTTAATCTGCTGTGACATTCCCAGGTCCCTCCCAGGTGTTCTCGTGCTTATTTTGCCCTTAACGCCTGGAGCACTTATCCAGCACTCCTCAGAGACCACTTCACTTCACTTGAACCAGCTTCTTCCCTTCAGTGCTCTTTCTTGTATGCTTTCTCTCAAACGCTTTCACAAATTCACTCTCTTTAGGCCTGTCTCTACCACACTATCTTGACTACAGCAAAGAACAGAGAGAGCTGAACTGCTCAGACAGGATGATGTCAGATAAACGTAAATCTTTTCAAAAGTGCTGTACATCAACAGCCCTTAATGCACTGTGAATCTGACTCACTAGCAAATTTCGTCTCTGGTTTTACTTGCTTATTTTAATATAGCCTGTAGCACAACAGTAAGAGGTGCTTTACTAATCGATTTTATTGCTTTAGATCTGATAATTGTCTTGATCAAGGCCGCTTGTGTGCCTAATTGAACTGCTAATGTGTTTTCCTGATGCCAGCAAGTTTCCATTGATGTAATCTGGATTCTCTTTGTTTTGCAGATTGCCGATGGCATGGCCTTCATTGAAAGAATGAACTACATCCACAGAGACCTGCGTGCAGCCAACATCCTGGTGGGGGAGAATCTGGTTTGCAAAATTGCCGACTTTGGCCTGGCAAGGCTGATTGAAGACAACGAATATACAGCAAGACAGGGTGAGTATTTATATATGTTTGTGTGACCATGTAAAATACGTATCTGTTTATTATTTCTTTTGTTGTTGCTGTCAAATAAATGTGCTTTTGGCTCATTGTCTTTATTTTGGAACATACTGGTTCCCTCCTGCTAGCTTAGTCTAAGGGCTAACACTTGTACACAGGTCAGCTGTACTTGGGAGTGGCTACTAACTACTCTGTTCTATATACATGAACACCAGAGATAAGCTAGTGTCACTTGTAATTGTTATTGAACACATGAATGCTGGGGCAACTATGCTTTTCTAGACTCCTGGCTATTAATGCCTGTGGCACCATTGGGGCTCAGGTTGTTGATCCTTTATTGATAGAGTGAATGCCATTTTGTTGTACCACTTACAAGCAGGTCTTTTTGTTATATAAAAAAAAAATTCTAAAAATATTTGTTTAACTTTGTAGCTTGTCAAACCAGCTACAGAGACCTACACAGCCCTCCAAAAGATTACCAATTTGAATGTTTTAGTGCAGTTATAAACACAATAGTGAATGTTGTTTATGCTGAATAACTAATAAACACCTGAAAATGCTCCATTACACACATCACTTTTAATCCAGAAGCTCAGGACAAGTCGACTGGAATAAACAAGACGAAATTTGGATAGGCCTGCAGAGTTTTGAAACACAGTTCAATGGAGTCTCAAATCAAATCAAGTCAAATTAAACCTACATAAAGGTGGGTGAGGGATCATGTTGGGATGCTTTCCTGGCAGTCTTGACCATGTGACTGGCATCATGGATTCACAGAAGTACAAGAAATGTTGAGGAGAAATGTTCTGCTTTCTGTGATGAAATGGAACCTTGGTGACTTACCAGCAAAACAATGATCCTTAGCACACTGGTTAAGGAATCAGTCCTGGAATATCCTAGAGTATAATGGAATATCCTCAGTCTCCAATTAATAAGTAGGTGCAGCACAAAAGCCATCAAACCTTAATGACCTAGAAGCTTTTGGATTCCACAGGAGAGGTGTCACATGGGCATTTGCCAAGAGAACTAAAGGTGTTTTTTTTTTTACTTGAAATTTTCAACCAAATTAAGTACAGTGGGAAAAATAAGTATTTGATCCCCTGCTGATTTTGTAAGTTTACCCCCTTACAAAGACTTGAACAGTCTAATTTTTGTGGAAGGTTTATTTTAACAGAGAGAGACAGATTATCAACAAAAAATCCAGAAAAAAAAACATTAAATAAAAGTTATAAATTAATTTGTATTTAATTAAGGGAAATAAGTATTTGATCCCCTACCAACCAGCAAGAATTCTGACCCTCACAGACCGGTTATGTGCACAAAAGGCACACAAATTAGTCCTGTCCCTGTATAAAAGACACCTGTCACAGAATCAGTTTCTTCCGTTCAAATCTCTCGACCACCATGGGCAAGACCAAAGAGCCAAAGACACACTTCGCCGTAATGGATTGAGATCCTGCAGTGCCCGCAAAGTCCCTTTGCTCAAGAAGGCTCATGTACAGACCCGTCTGAAGTTTGCCAATGAACACCTGAATGATTCAGAGAAAGCTTGGGAGAATGTGATATGGTCAGATGAGACCAAAATTGAGCTCTTTGGCATCAACTCCACTCGCCGTGTTTGGAGGCAGAGAAATGCCCAGTGGGGATGGTGTTCTTGGGGTCATATCCAGCATTTCTCTGCTCCCAGCTCCCTTGAGATCATTGACAAGCTCCTCCCGTGTAATTCTGGGCTGACCTCACCTTTCTCAGAATCATTCTTACCCCACGAGGTGAGATCTTGCATGGATCAAATACTTATTTTCCTCACTGTAAATAAAGTTTTGGTGTTTTGAATGCACTATATAGACAAAAGTATTTAGGCACATCTTTTAATTCAGTCTGCATTTACTAACAGTTCAGTTGTCATTCTAAAGAGCTTATTGAATTAGAATGTGGTACTGTAATAGGTTGCCATCATTGCAAAAAGTCTGACTGGATTTTCTTTCCTACTGGATATTTTACAATAAAATGTGAATGGTTTTATTAAAAAGTGGAAGCATTTAGGAACTACAGCACCTCAGCCACGAAGCGTCAGATCTTAAAGTTACAGAGTGGGGTTACAGAGTACACAGAGGTGCACAGGGTGTAAAAGTCACCAACACTCTTCTGACTCAATAACTGCAGAGTTCTAAACTCGGGATAATGCTATTATTGTTATTATTATTATTAATTTTTTTGTGAATGACTCGCTTTCACTAAAATGGTTAACATGGTCAATTGGATACTTGGTACACTACATAGCGTGGAGAATTAATGACTGTACGAATTTTGGATTTGGAGATAGCTTTGACGACTATTTTACACAGCAGTTTTATATTTAGCTGTGTTAGTTTATTTATTTTTGTATTTTTGTGGCTGCTTTATTTAGGGGTTGCCACAGCGGGTCATTCTGGTTTGCATACCTAATTTAGTTTAGTTTTTACGCTGTCTATTTTGTTGTTGTTGTTTCGTGCTTTGGACCTGCACAGAGAGCACACTGACAAGTGTACCTCCCAATGGCTAGGTTGTTGGCCAACCTCTGTCCCTGTTTATATAGGTTTCACATAAAACTAGGAAGAAGTGTTATATGGATCAAACCAGTATTAACCTGCAAAGAAAAATCCAAGTTGTGTTGCATTGTGTAGACACTGTATAGTTTCTATTTTGCTACCATTTTAAACATGTTAATGAACTTTATCTCTTAGATAATTAGTCGAGTATATGCATTCATGACATTTATTTTTATGATGTCCTGATCTTATTTTTCTGATTTTTAATTTATTTTTATTATTGTAATTGATTTTTCTTTTTTGTTATATTAACGGTGACAATACTAATTTCTTTAGCTTGCTGTCTCCCCCCCCCCCCCCCCCCCCCCCCCCCCCCCAAAAAAGGCTTGTGACATAGCTATACCATACTTTGGGTTTTCATTAGTACATACTGACTACAAGTGTGTTGGACATCCAATTCGTAATTTATGGAGTAGGCCCTCTCTTTACACCTCCAACAGTCTTCACTCTTCTTGGAGATTCTGTGGGAATTTGTGTCCATTCAGTCAAAGGAGCATATAAGAGGTCAAGCACTGATGTTGGCTGAGAAGGCCTGGCTTGCAATCAATGCACCAACTAATTATTTATATAATTAAGTTTTCGTCTTTGTCAAATTTCTGTCAGTGCTCATAATGTTCCCTGTATCTTTTGAAGTGTTGCTTTGTGCATCCTAGAAAACAAAGCTAAACTTTATATAAATCGAAGTTTCTTATAATGTATTTAAAGAACAGATTAGCGTCAATTGGCCTAGGCTGTCTAAATGTTATAAAAGAAGAAAGTCTGGATTCTAGCAATTGACTGATACTGGTTCGGGGAAACGTTTAGGACCCCTTGTGTTACTACATCTTCAAACGTCACCTGCTGGAAAAACTGGTGGGCTGATTAGATGTTCGACTCTAATATTTGTTTGCTGTGTGGTTATTTGGCTCTCCTGCTATCCCAACCCTGAATAAGGTTCATTCAGTCACTGCTGTTTTAAACGGTCTTTATCTCATGTACCAGACATTACAGTAAGTACTGTCCTCTGGGCAGCTTTTTACACCTTCATATTTTAATAATCATACAGTATGAACTGGGGAATGAAGCCACATGGACCTAAGACTTTTGATCCACCTGTTCTACAATACCTGAGCAGACAGGATCAGCTGTGCTGTCTGATTACAGTGTAGCTTACTGTAAACAGTCATTATGATGTTGGTTCCCTCCGAGGAGGTCAAGCAGACAGACTTCCTAAAAAGAGGTGTTGTAGATCTTACGTTTTTAGTTCTCATTACTTCAGTGGATTCCAAACTTTTAATGATCAGAGAACCCCTGTAAAATGTTTTGTGCTCAAAGCACCCAGAAAGCTCAGCTGTTAGTAAATACATGTTTTGGGTTTTTTTGTCAAAATTTCTGAAATAGTATGAAGCTGCTTGCTTTACCTGTTTTGTTGTTGATTAAGTCTAGTTTGTGTTTAGCCCCAATATAATAAATTGACAAGCACTGTAAAAATATCTAATAATAAATAAAAGCCCACCTCCTTTTTATGCAGTTATGTTCTATGTAAAAATATCTTATAATAAATAAAAGCCCACCTCCCTTTTATGCAGTTATGTTCTACGTAAAAATATCTAATAAATAAAAGCCCATCTCCTTTTTATGCAGTTATGTTCTACGTACAAATATCTAAGAATTAAAGCCCATCTCCCTTTTATGCAGTTATGTTCTACGTAAAAATATCTTATAATAAATAAAAGCCCACCTCCTTTTTATGCATTTATGTTCTACCTCACAACTGTGTACAACATAAAATATATGGATCTGATTTATCCCATGATCTACAGTGCCACCCAGTGATCAGACAGTTTAAAAGCTCTTTTTGAGGGGTTTCTTTTGGTGAGGTAAATGATGGCTTGAAATAAAAGGGTGAAAAACTGTGCGAAAAAACAAATAATGTGTTAAAGTTTTTCATTTATGTGATATGGTTTACAGAAAGTTGTTACTGTTAATAATATTAAAACATAAACACCTGAGTTTTTTAGGTTTAATGAAGCTTTAATATTTGTTTAAATGTCATCATTTTTATACTGTCAGATAGAATTACACAATTCTAACAGCCAGTTCTTTTTTTCTTCCAGGAGCCAAGTTCCCTATTAAGTGGACGGCACCTGAGGCAGCGCTCTATGGACGCTTTACCATTAAATCTGATGTCTGGTCCTTTGGCATTCTGCTGACCGAGCTTGTCACTAAAGGCAGAGTACCGTATCCAGGTAAGCCTCTTATGTTCACACTCTTATTTTGATCATTATACCTCATGCTGACTGGTTAGCAATGAACTTTTCCACCCAGACATACAGTGCAGCTGCTGCTGTAACACGACTCGGCTTTAAGTAACACCTTTACTGACACCCGTTTTTAACAAATGCTGCCTCATTCAAGGGCGTTATACATTTGTAGCTTGGTATTCTGCACTTAATATGCTCTCTTGTGTACGGTGGCCGAGAAGTGCAAAACAAATTTACATTTCAGAAAACAAAATTACAAAAAAACTAAAACAAATTTACAACAAAAGCAAAAACAAATTTACAAGTGCTCGGGTACCCAGTGTTTGTAAATTTGTTTTGGCATATGTAAAAGTGTTTCAGCACTTGTAAATTTATTTTCGGCATATGTAATTTTGTTTTCTAAAATGTATATTTGTTTTGCACTTCCCGGCCGCACATTTCTGACGGAAAAGGCAGGGACAATAAACCGGAAGTGCGTGTTGCTTACCTGCTGTCAATCAAACTGTTTCTCAGCGATAAAGTGAACGGAGTTTGTGATGGTGACGATAAACAAGGTTTTGTCTAGTTTGTGGAAATCATTTTATCCAGTTGACCCGCTATTGTTTTTCTTGTGGAAAGTTATTAGATTGTGCAGATGTTTAGACGTGGCGTGTGCATCTCTATTTACCGTCCGCTCTTCTAAACATCTAAGGAATTCCCACAAGAACAACAAAAGCGAAATAATGAAAATCATTAACACAAAATGGACAAAACATTGTTTATTAGGGACGGAACATCTGATACCGAGGCTTGTTGAAGCTTGTTTCACTTTTGTAACACTGGACTCAGTGTATCGGAGCTTATATTAAAGCAGCATGTGCGGGACTGATGAAGCTTTGTGCTGAGTTTTATCTCACTCACTATATAAGAGACAATCAAACCAGGGTTACCCACCGTCCTGTAACATACACAATCCTTCTTTATCTGGAGACCAAACACCGCGTTCTGTATTGAACTGATACAGGACGCTTTGTTCCGTATTTTTATCAATGGGAGACGGTGTGGTGTATAAAACAGAAGGAAACTGCTGCTTAATTCATTATATTAAGTAGTGTTCACTTTTATTCTTAGTAACGTGACATAACCTGTTTAATAAACCGCTGTATGTGTAGCACAGTGGGCGGAGTGCGTTGTTTTGCCTAAAATATGGTTCTGACTTATTATAAAGAATGAAAATAATAAATTTTAAACACCATAAATAAAACCTTTGTTCTCATGACTGTGTAAGGTCCCCCCCTGCTGCTATAACCAGCGCACACACACCGTTACTAAGAATAAAAGTGAACACTACTTAATATAATTCCCTCAGTCTCCCACTGATAAAAATACGGAACAAAGCGTCCTGTATCAGTTCAGTACTGAACGCGGTGTTTGGTCTCCAGATAAAGAAGGATTGTGTATGTTACAGGACGGTGGGTAACCCTGGTTTGATTGTCTCTTATATAGTGAGTGAGATAAAACTCAGCACAAAGCTTCATCAGTCCTGCACATTCCTGCTGCTTTAATATAAGCTCCGATACACTGAGTCCAGTGTTACAAAAGTGAAACAAGCTTTAAAGCCTCGGTATCAGATGTTCCGTCCCTAATAAACAATGTTTTGTCCATTTTGTGTTAATTATTTTCATTATTTCGCTTTTGTTGTTCTTGTGGGAATTCCTTAGATGTTTAGAAGAGCGGACGGTAAATAGAGATGCACACGCCACGTCTAAACATCTGCACAAAACTTTCCACAAGAAAAACAATAGCGGGTCAACTGGATAAAATGATTTCCACAAACTAGACAAAACCTTGTTTATCGTCACCATCACAAACTCCGTTCACTTTATCGCTGAGAAACAGTTTGATTGACAGCAGGTAAGCAACACGCACTTCCGGTTTATTGTCCCTGCCTTTTCCGTCAGAAATGTGCGGCCGGGAAGTGCAAAACAAATATACATTTTAGAAAACAAAATTACATATGCCGAAAATAAATTTACAAGTGCTGAAACACTTTTACATATGCCAAAACAAATTTACAAACACTGGGTACCCGAGCACTTGTAAATTTGTTTTTGCTTTTGTTGTAAATTTGTTTTAGTTTTTTTGTAATTTTGTTTTCTGAAATGTAAATTTGTTTTAGTTTTTTTGTAATTTTGTTTTCTGAAATGTAAATTTGTTTTGCACTTCTCGGCCACCGTACTTGTGTGCCACCTGTTGGAACTACACATTACTGCTGGGTGTCTGATGGATGATTAGAGGTTGCCAGCTGACTGAAGTGGGCATGCAGGCTGGGCACCAGTTTTTAGTAGATGACATCTGTGCTGTTCAGGCCAGAAGCCCTCTGCTCTTTGTCACTAGATTAATTGTAGTAACCCTCTTGCACTATAGTTGATATAAAAACACACTCTTGTGATAATGAAAATTTTGTAAAGTAATAAGAAGGTTGCTGGTGCAAACCCCACCACTGCCAAGTTGGGCTGTAACCTAAATTCCTTCATTGTATTCAGTCACAACTGTTGGAGAAAAGTCTGCTAAATGCATTTAATACAAATCCACCTACCTGCCAGACTGTGTAAAATACAATACAAAGAAAAATCTATGATTTGTTAAGTTACAATAGTAAACTTTATTATATTTTGTACATATGAACACATTTAGGAGATATAATGGTGATTTACCCATTGTATCTCCTTTTATCAAGTTAAGTTTAAGGCCACACACAAACACACTGGATTTGTGCTCCCTGTGTTGGCCAGTGTAAGGCTCTGTGACCTAGCAACATTTTGTCTAGGAGGTCACAAACATCTAAAGAACCGCAGACCTCACTTGCCTCAGTTAAGGTCAATGAACACAATTCCACAATAAGAAGATGCCTAGAAAGAATTCCATCCATGGGAGTGTTGCAAGACGTAAACCACCTCTGACCAAAAACAACAGCAAGCATCATCTGGCATTTGTAAAAACAGCTAGATGACCCAAAGACTTTTTGTTTAATATTCTGTGTACCGATTAGTCAAAAGTGGATTTTTTTTAAAGACATGGGTCCTGTTACCTCAGGCATAATGCTTGTTCAATTTGAGAAGTAAAGCTCAAGCACAGTTATGTAGCAGGACAATGATCCAAAGCACACAAGCAAGTCCACCTCTAAATTGCTCAGAAGAATCAAAAAATAAAGTTTAGAAATGGCCAAACCAAATTTAAACAATTCTGCACAGTAAGACACAATTTTTCCAGTGATGTAAAAGACTCATCTCAACTGTCACAAATGTTTGATTGGATGCCACAAAGTTATTACGTTTGAGGAGCAATTACTTTTATACATATAGCTTAATAGGTTCTTACATAAATGGACTGATCTTTTAAAAGCTGAATTTTGTGTTTACTTGTGTTGTCTTTGTCTTGTATTAATATTAGTTAGAAGATCTAAAACATGTAAATGTGACAAATTAACAAAAATAGTCAAAATCAGGTAAATACTTTTTCACAGCACTGTTTCATGCTTAAAAAAGTGAACATTAAGAGTTATTGTCAGATGTGCCTTAACTGCACAGCTTTCAAATACCTTTACCTTGTAGTTTACTTCTGTGAGCAGACAAACTGTGTTGTAAATATGATAGGAAGTAGTTTACTTTATACTGGCATGACATACATTGACTTGGCTGCATGTCAACCCCAGCCGTATGTTTAATGATGTGTGTGTATGCTGTGCAGGCATGGTAAACAGGGAGGTGCTGGAGCAGGTGGAAAGAGGTTACAGGATGCCATGTCCTCAGGGCTGCCCTGAGTCACTGCATGAGATGATGCACCTGTGCTGGAAAAAAGACCCTGACGAGAGACCCACCTTTGAGTACATTCAAGCCTTTTTGGAGGACTACTTCACTGCCACCGAGCCACAGTACCAGCCTGGAGACAACCTGTAGAGCCATCAACCTGGTCCCAGACCAGTGTGCTGTTTCTGTCTACACCCTCCCTGCACACTTTCACTTCATGGGATTTCTATAGTTTTTCGTTGTTCTATAGTTTTTTTTTTTTGTTTTTTTTTTGTGTCATGTGTGCCCTGGTAATCAGAGGAAGGCACCATGTAACATTTTCAATAACCCTGTTTAGGGTACGTGTGGGAAAAGAGTCGGTAAGGAAGCCTGCTTGCTTTGACTCTCATTGTTAGGAGGTGTATATGTCTTAGGCTGTGTTTACAAGGACATTTTTGGCATCTGTCAGATTAAAGTTCAAGACTGGGGAGAGGAAGGGAGAGGGCGAATCCTAAACCATACACTTTGTACCTAAAGTCATTTAAAATAGTACATATGCTAATGGTAGTGTATGAATATGCTATATATTTATGTGGGTTAACTTGCTGCCTGTTAAAGGTAAAACTGTTGCCACAACATGCAGACCTGTTAATGAAATACCGCATGTGGCAGACTAAAATTAATTAACAGTACAGAGTTGATAATTGGGGTGCTCAGCCGATCGGGCATCAGCCTAGACAATGGCAGGTGCACTTGTCAGTGCACGCTTAGTGCCTGTCCCAAGCCAGGAAAAATAGGGTTGTGTCAGGGACGTGGACCAGAATGATCCACTGTGGTGACCCCTAAAAATATGGGAGCAGCTGAAAGGAAAAGAAAAACAAACAGTTGAAATGTGTAACTTATGTAAATTTCATTATTGTTTAAATAATTAAAATTCAAATAAGTTTTAGACATTCCTGTGTGAGCGGGGGCATATTTTTAGTCCTGAATTGCTTTGTATAAGGACTGACGTCTTTTCTAATTTTCCTTACAATTAGCATGAATGACTGTAGCTCCATGTCTGTCATTGTTTTATGCATATCAAGGTATGCATTAAAAGTTTCTTTTTTTATACTTATTTTAGCAAAGAATTGGGCAGAATTTGTATCCATCATGCATTGGCATGTGCGTTTTTGCAGATGTCAAAATTGTCATTGTGAACACATTAAGAAAGCAGCAAGCAAGAGCTTATAGCTGTTTTATAGTTGCACAAATGTCTTTTTTTATTCACCCCCATTGTTTCTTTTTAACCTAAATACTAATTTTTGACTGTTTTAAAAGAAACAATTGATTTCTTTGTTTTGATGTTGTGATTAATTTTATTTCACATGTGAGTTCCTCTTGTCATTGATTTTATTATACAAGTCAATTATTTTTCTGTAGTTTAAGTAATTTTTCTTTTAAAAAGTGACCAATAACTGTGGTTGAAAAGACAATATTGCTAGAGACTGTCAGCAGTGCTGTCACTGAGCGAATGAAAGAAAGAGGTATTTGTTGTTGTAAATGTTGAATGTGAGCCATGAGAGTCTGTGTTGGGGGAAAAAGTTTGATTATGTAAGTTAAAATGGTGGGAAAAGATGAGTGGATGTGGCTTGTCAGTAATTGAGAATATTAATGTACTTACTGATTTTTTTTTAAATAATGACTTGATTTGTTATGGAAGGTGATTCATATTCGTGATCTTTTTTTAATGCCAGCGAAAATGTATTAATATTGCTCTAAGACTCTGTTTACACCTGGTAATTGACTTTATATTGTATTTTAATGAAATTTGAATCACTTGCATTTTTATTGAATCAGTCAATTCAGTCTCTGGTCAGTCAGATTGAAATTCGATGAAATGAAATAATCTGCAAATCAACTATTTCACATTCGTTCTGCATTGTTATTTTCTGTGGTTTTGCAAGATATATGCTCTCTCACAAATCAGCAAATGGTTATACTGTAGTGTTTTGGTAAGCGTTTGGTAAGGCAGATGTGCCATGGAGAACTGGATGCATTTAAACATGTTATTTACATATGGTTTTAACACATCTTAAATCTGTTTTTGAGGTTATTTAAATAGTCAGATGTATTTTTAATAATTCTCTTTTTAATGCATCTAAAGAAAATACACAGAATTCACACTTGGCTAAAATGGGTCTCAAGCCACCATCCCAAATGGTATAATAGATCTGATTTAAAGCTGGGTGCATTTCCAGATATCATCCTGCCACTTTAGATGCATGAAACAAGTGTAAACAGGGACTAAGATTCCACAAAGCCAACTTGCTGTTCTGCAGAAGTAATTTATACTTGTCTAAGTGTTTAATGGACATTCCATGAATCAAACTATTTTAACCTATCAAAAATATTTTAAAACAAATAAGTTTAGCCAACTGTTAGATTTAGACATTGCCACAGGTAAGTTTAAAACTAACTTTTTTGTAATAAACAGTTTTAAGTCCTGCACAAACTGAGCCACTGAGATTAGCTGGTGTTAATTCTTATCAGGTGTGTATATGTATTCTATAACATGCAGTTTTTTGCAATTTAAATGCTTAAACAGAAACCCTGTCTGAATTGAGGTCACTTTGCTAACAGTAGAAGTGCGGTATTATTAAGGGCCCAAAAAAGACAAAAACACAGATTTCTCTGAAGACCAGCATCCACTGCAAGAATAACAGATTTAAAAATTCCTAACCAAATGTCCACTGTCTATTCATCTAAAATAGGTTTGGCTTAAATTTGTGTCAATGTTGGTGTTCCCTGCAGTTGGATGAATTTATAGTTATTTGTATTTTTATGAAGGTAAACTGTTTTTAACAGAGCAGTAACACACCCCGGGCAGGACGCCAATCCATTGCGGAGATCCCGCCCAGCCCCCTAGAAATAACAAATCATGTCTTTAAAAAAAAACATACAAAATCTAATCACTTTGATGTGTATTTACCAAGAAGAATGAGGACTCTGCTTTCAAGAACAAATGTTGCTGCATAAACTCGAAAATGTTATCAGGAGAAAGGCATGTGTAGTGTAGTGTACAATCCAGTCTCATTTAAACCTGATTTATTTGTGTTTTTGTTACAGTACAATGTAAATAATACAATTTTTATTCATATGTACGGTCATTAGCTTGGTATTTATCCAAACCCTTCAAATTTGTAAACATTTGTCAATACTGGAAAATGTAAATGAAGCTACTGTTTTGTGCAGATCCTTAAAATGTAACATTAAGGAAAAAAGACAATGCTTAAAGTCCACTGCACACCATTGCGGTACATAAGCTGAATCAACACGCTGAGCTGGTGGCCTGTTAAAAGTACCAAATGTAAATGTGTGAAATGCAAAGTATACATGATATGTGATGATACACCTCAAATGCTGATATTACCACAGTAGCTTGTAGAGATGAAAGTGGAATAAACCCTACACCCTAAAGTAAAATAATTTTAGTAATTAAGTTTAGTAAAATAGTTTTCAGTAATACAATTTGTAAAATATTTTTTCTCTCAATTTGTTCAAATGGTTTATAGCCTAATTAATGGTTTTCTGTAAGCCCTGTTACACTTGCAGCACACTATAATAGCATAAAATATAATAGTATAATGAACTTGAAAATCAATCTTCCAGTAGCAACATGGAATTGGGATTAGATTGCTACTATGGTACATGTGCTACCTATTTGTAAACATTTATGAAAAAAAGTTAGTTTTAGTAAACCTTTGCCACATCAAGTGTAAAGAACTTGTCATATTTGTTTATTTAAAATGTTGGCTTTTCTGTTCAGGCTTTTTGAATATTTAAATAAAATTACAAGAACAGGTAATATATGTTGCTGAGCCAAAACACTAGGAACATCTGCCTCATACGCTGTCAAAAACTGCTCACTGAGTCATGGGTTACACAAGACATCAGTAGTATCCTGTGATATTGGGTACTAGGACATTAATAGCTTCTGTACATTATGAGTGCACACTGGTGCCATCTATTTCATGGGTGTGGCCATCTACATGATCTTGCAGGAATCAGGATTCACAGGTACATACACAGAAAGGTTAGATTCTGTGTTGTGACATTCACACATCAATATTAAAGTTATCTGCAGTTTGAGCCACACTAGCCTTTCTGTTGGTTTATACATCTCAGCTTTCTAAGTAGTTCTTGACCGGCCTCAGACTACTGTCAGTGAGTGTTCACTACGACTGGCTTTGAGCATCCATTGCTGTTTCTGGGGTCCTTCAACCCACAAATCTGGACATGACGATTATGAACGTCTCAAGTCAAGCTGCCCATGTCTGCTGCATTTAACACATGTAGTTATCACAATTAGACATTGCCATGCACGTTTTGGCGGTGGTTCTAATGTTTTAACTCATGAAAACATTAGAAGATCACTGGGAGCGCCCCCAGTGGTCTTTATAGGTAGTGCAGGGCAGCTAAAACGTTAATTGCAGCAACTCCTTAATGTATTGGTTTTTTTCTTATCTGTTACTTTAATATGTGTGTGACAGTTCACTTGTGGCTAGAAAGTCACAAAAATAGATCTGCACACTTATTCTACATAATCTAAGACAAAGTTTATCCTGATATTTCAGACAATGCTGTGAGATTTTTAACAACATAACTTGTGAAATAGGATTTTTAGTGTTGGTGGCATTTAAATTAAAATGCTTATAGTTTACAGCAATTAATCAGCCGTTTTATTACATGAGGCAGAACTGTTTTAAATGTTAAATAAATCTCTAATGATTTTTCTCACATTAAATAGAAGCCCATTTGATAATGAAATAATGAAGGTCTTGAGGTGCTGTAGGTTGATAATTATTGGTTTGAAGTCTTCAGTCTTTGACTTAACACAGGTATTAAATTGATACACATGTATGGTAGACAATAGAGTGAATGGAATAGACCAAAATTCAGTATTATTCTGCCTGCTTTATAATTATCCATCTACTGTCTCCTTGTCATAATTTCTGGTACCCAGAGTTGCTGTGGCATTATTTGAGCATTGTTACATTTATACTAGTGGCATAAGCACTGTGAAACACTGACAAATAAAATAAATTGCCTCTATCCTGAAAGCAAAGTTTTCAAATACATTATAATGGTTATATAAACTTTCTGGTACTTTGTTTGATTTCCTTTTAATACTGTAAAAAAAAATTAAAAAATTGTTTTAAAAAGAATGGACATAAAACAGAAATTAAACTTTAATTTTTAACTTTAATTACAGTTAACATTTCTTACCTCAATAAGTGTTTTACAGAGCAATGCAGGTGGTGTTTGTTTTTCTTTATACCAGCAGGTTCTTGACATAAGTTTGAATGCACCTGATGAAAGTGAAATGCTAGCTTTGTGTAAATGTAAAAAATTTACATTTTGTTTACATTTTACATCTAATGTGGCAAGGTCTCTCCAATGTCCTTATGTGCTGTCATGCCTTTGTCCTGAGGTCAGGGGTGTACTTTCTTTATAAGAACAAGCACCACTACCCTCCCCCCTTTTCCCAGAGCTTGTGTGGGTTTCAAAGGGCTATGGACATGTTTGCTGAATCTATATTGTTTTAATGGGAAGAAGAAAACAGGGCAGAGATTTTTGGCTGCAAGGGTGTAAGCTGAGTGTGGAGTATGTGAGTACTGTCAAGTTGGCAACTAATTACTAACCTGAGAAATTGTACAGTCAAAAATAAAGTTGTACCTAATGATTTTAAATTCTCTGTACATTTGTTTGCAGTATGCATTAACCAAACATTTTATACATTTTTTAAATTATGTGGACACCTAAACGTCACTTTATTTTGTGTTTAAATTCTGCATTCTGCATTTGATGACTTTGTCTGTGGCAAGCTATGAACTTGTGAATGTCTGATTATTAAAAATAATCTATGAAGCAACACTTAAGTAATTTCTACCATGAGCAACACTTCATCTGTCACAATTTGTTTAAAGCTGCAGTAGCATCTCTGAAATAAATACATTACACACGTCACAGAAAAACTTTATTCAACACGAATTACCTGGACATGATGACATATAAATGAGACAATCCAATTAGAATTGTTTGATTTATAATGCATTATTACCATGTTAAACATAACATGACAGACAAATTTTTAACAAAAATGTACACCAATGAGCCAATATTGTAGTCTCACCCATCCTGTCAAAACAGTTCTAACCCGCCAAAACATGGGCTCCCTCCACAATTCATCTTAAAGAGTCCTGTGGTATGTGGTACCAGGACATTACCAGTAGGTACCCTAACTTATTCACATTGCAAAGTGTTTTAAGCTACAGAGCATCCTGGTGTCCTCTCTTCCATGTGTAAATGATGCACACTTGCCTGGTCGATCACTTGATAATTCGTCAGACCATTCAACTTTCTTTCATTGTTTCGATGTCCAGTTGCCCTCTGGGACTGAAGTTGAAAAACCCTAGTCCAGGCATAAACCAGATCTATGTATGAAATCATTTCTTCGCGATGACTGATGAAATATATGTGTATAATAGCAATAAATTCACAAATATGTCTGGCATGTCCTTGCTTCAGTCTGTATATTAACCTAGATTTATCTTGACAGTTTTGGTCCTTACAACTGTGAATGTTTTAAGAAGTGGCTGGATACAAAAAAAAATGGCAGACTGAGGGGTTTAAAAAGGCATTTAAGGCTTCAAAGCTATAGCAAACACTTCAAACATCCCTATCACCACAACTGCAAAGTTTATGTAACCACAAATTGTCCCTGGACAAGTGTGATGCACATGCTTGCACAACAATAAAGACTAATAAAAATAAAAATATAGAATTCCTTTTTATATTTCAGCATGTGTTTTGGGGGGGACAAGGTTGCTTATATGATGACAGTATTAAGGAGGGAGTGTCATATTATAGGGCTACTTTTCTGTAAATAAGATTTTGACTGGTTTTTAAAAAACCTTGATAACCCAAACCACTATATGATAAACAAAAATGTGAGGGTTTGGGGGTTAAAACTGAACCACAATGCTTCAAAAATATATATTTTTACCTGAACCTTTTTTACTACATCATATACTTTAATTAGTGTTAGCAGTCTTACAATCGTGAATCACAGTTGCTAATTTTATTAAACCTGGACTATGACAAATCTACAGTGTATCACAAAAGTGAGTACACCCCTCACATTTCTGCAAATATTTTATTATATCTTTTCATGGGACAACACTATAGAAATAAAACTTGGATATAACTTAGAGTAGTCAGTGTACAACTTGTATAGCAGTGTAGATTTACTGTCTTCTGAAAATAACTCAACACACAGCCATTAATGTCTAAATGGCTGGCAACATAAGTGAGTACACCCCACAGTGAACATGTCCAAATTGTGCCCAAAGTGTCAATATTTTGTGTGACCACCATTATTATCCAGCACTGCCTTAACCCTCCTGGGCATGGAATTCACCAGAGCTGCACAGGTTGCTACTGGAATCCTCTTCCACTCCTCCATGATGACATCACGGAGCTGGTGGATGTTAGACACCTTGAACTCCTCCACCTTCCACTTGAGGATGCGCCACAGGTGCTCAATTGGGTTTAGTCCATCACCTTTACCTTCAGCTTCCTCAGAAAGGCAGTTGTCATCTTGGAGGTTGTGTTTGGGGTCGTTATCCTGTTGGAAAACTGCCATGAGGCCCAGTTTTCGAAGGGAGGGGATCATGCTCTGTTTCAGAATGTCACAGTACATGTTGGAATTCATGTTTCCCTCAATGAACTGCAGCTCCCCAGTGCCAGCAACACTCATGCAGCCCAAGACCATGATGCTACCACCACCATGCTTGACTGTAGGCAAGATACAGTTGTCTTGGTACTTCTCACCAGGGCGCCGCCACACATGCTGGACACCATCTGAGCCAAACAAGTTTATCTTGGTCTCGTCAGACCACAGGGCATTCCAGTAATCCATGTTCTTGGACTGCTTGTCTTCAGCAAACTGTTTGCGGGCTTTCTTGTGCGTCAGCTTCCTTCTGGGATGACGACCATGCAGACCGAGTTGATGCAGTGTGCGGCGTATGGTCTGAGCACTGACAGGCTGACCTCCCACGTCTTCAACCTCTGCAGCAATGCTGGCAGCACTCATGTGTCTATTTTTTAAAGCCAACCTCTGGATATGACGCCGAACACGTGGACTCAACTTCTTTGGTCGACCCTGGCGAAGCCTGTTCCGAGTGGAACCTGTCCTGGAAAACCGCTGTATGACCTTGGCCACCATGCTGTAGCTCAGTTTCAGGGTGTTAGCAATCCTCTTATAGCCCAGGCCATCTTTGTGGAGAGCAACAATTCTATTTCTCACATCCTCAGAGAGTTCTTTGCCATGAGGTGCCATGTTGAATATCCAGTGGCCAGTATGAGAGAATTGTACCCAAAACACCAAATTTAACAGCCCTGCTCCCCATTTACACCTGGGACCTTGACACATGACACCAGGGAGGGACAACGACACATTTGGGCACAATTTGGACATGTTCACTGTGGGGTGTACTCACTTATGTTGCCAGCTATTTAGACATTAATGGCTGTGTGTTGAGTTATTTTCAGAAGACAGTAAATCTACACTGCTATACAAGCTGTACACTGACTACTCTAAGTTATATCCAAGTTTCATGTCTATAATGTTGTCCCATGAAAAGATATAATTAAATATTTGCAGAAATGTGAGGGGTGTACTCACTTTTGTGATACACTGTATGTCAAGAAAAGTGACTTACTCTATTTACTGATAATTAACACATAAGAAATTCTATAATGTGTATTTTTTCCTAAAGACAATATTTTTATGTATATTGTACAAATATGGGTAAATACACATCAACAAAGTCTATCAGTGAAAACAACAGCTGTCTTTAGAGCGGTCTCAAGCATCTTCCAGCCTGAAATAAATAAAAAAATCATTAATTTAAAATGTTCCATTAAAACAGTCAAAATTAGCATCAATCTACCAATCTACTAAATTATGAAAATATATATTTATGAATCACTATAAAAGACAGAAAATAAAGTAGAAACTATTTCATAAGTGCAACAAAAACATACAATTTACCAGAAAAAAAAAAATATTTACATTTACTTAGAAGTAATAGTGTTGGACTAAATAAAAATATCTAGACACTTAGTTATTTTCTTTGGATAATAAAATTGTATTTTAGTGGCTATAAACAGGTCTTTGCAAGTGGTCAGTTCGGAAGGTCATTTTGTGAAGCCTATTTGAGATCAGTTTTTACATTCCAGGATTTGTCATTGATTTGTCTGTCCCAGAATTAAAAAAAACATAGTTTCTGAAATATTTTACACAATATGGACAAAGATATAATATGTGCACAGCCCTTCTAATTATTATACAAGGTATCTTTTATATTTTCATTGGAAGCAGTGAGAGCGGGAGGAGTAGTAATTGTTCTGAGAGTGAGAGAGCTTATAGTCCAGATTTAGCTGATTTCCACATTTTTGTTCCCCATAAAGAAGCTTTAAGGGGAAGAAGATTTTCATGTGATGATGATGTGAAAGCAGCGGTGCATCAGTGGCTACGCGCTCAACCAAAAATATTTTTTTGCTGAAGGCATTCAAAAGTTGGTACAATGCTGGAAAAATGCATCGGAAGGTGACTGTAGAAAAGTGTTGTAAATTCTTAATAAATAGAGTTTAACTTTTTGAAGAACCCTTGTATTTAGGTCTTTCTCCTTCTAACAAGTGTGCAAAAACAATTCTGTAAAATAAATCGCGTGCCTCTAACTTTGTGACAACATTTGAAAAGTTTCAACATGACTGTGCCACTCTGTACAAAGCGAGGTCCATTGACACTTGGTGTGGAGGAACATTAATGGTCTATACAGAGCCACAATGGTATTCAATAAAATGGAACACCAGTTCAAATCTCACAAATTTAGCTTAGTGTTAAGTAAAATGACATAAATTTCAACAGAACACAACAATATTTTGTGGAAAGCCTTTGCAGAAGAGTGGAGACTGCTACAGCTGAAAAATGAGGGGCAACTTCATATTGGTTCCCAGTGTTTTTAGAATGGGATGTGTATGGTCATGTCTTGTCTCTACATACATACTGTAAGGCCATACAGTGTTTGTTACTACAGTATATCTTGGGATTTAAAAAAAATTTAACTGTTTTTTACTGTCAATGATTGGAACACATTTCTTTGTTCATAAAACTTTGAGTTGCAAAATGATTCATACAGACTATAGTGTCTGTAAATATATGGAAGACTAGTATGTTTGTCAGAATCAGAAAATGCTCAGAAGGCCTCCTCAAAAATACCTTAAAAGAATAAATACTCTAAAGTATGTGACTACTGTCTACCCACAATGCAGTTTATGCTTTGTTAAGCTGTGCAGCCTCAGCCTTACCTATTTCTATGTTTGTAGAAGTCCAGTGCTTCAGTGGCCACATACTGAATGAAGGCAGGATCCAGTGGCTGCAGGCTGCCTGGCACAGTCAGTTTAAGAGTTGGAGCGTTAAGGATGTTCACCTCTACCTTAGTGTCTGCTGCTTGACTGTTTATTTCCTCCTCTAAAGTAGTGTCTTTTTCTTCTGTCATGATCTGAAATGGTACACACAGTACAGCTAGCTCAAGAGCTTAAGTTATATTATTTGTTATTTTCAGCATCCATTGTCTCTCACTGTAGTAATATTGAAGACATTCTCAGAAATTGACTTGTCATCAGCAAGTTCAACCACCCAGCCAAACTCATTGACCATGTTGCCGATCCAGCTGATGGTGTCTTCAGTGTGACGCTCAACAATGCCCAGCACCTCTTCGTACTGCTCCTTGGCAACCTCCAGCAACTCGGACACTTGATCCAGCTCGATATGCAACTCCTGCATACTCAGACACTCTGACATACACAGATTGATAGTTCAACAACTTTAGTTAGTGTAATCTGTGTAAAGAAAAGTGCACTCAACCTGCAGTGAAACATGATGAGGATCCATACTGTTGTGGGGCTGCTTTGCTGTCTCTGGGACTGGAGGCGTTAAATGTGTTACTGGAACAATGAAATCCTTTAAATGTGCTCCCAAGTGTAAGAGAACAAAGTCGAACGAAGTGGGTCATACAGCAGGATAATGACCCAATGACTGAATAAATGTTGACAGGTCAACTTTTTTGCTCAATGTACAGTATTTGCATAATATATGCTAATAAAATATTCTAAAAATACAAAGTTGGTACATATCCACTTATTTCTGAAGATACTGGATTTTTATACTAAACAATCAAGGGTGCCTATAATGTTGACCACAACTGTACATATTTTGTTATTCTGCTTTAGCAACCCTGACTTTTTTGGGAGGGTATTTGTTTTAGATTTTGGAACACAACTGTTTAAAGTCACTTTAAATTAAGCCACAAGTGGTATTAGATAGACTCACCACAATTCTGGAAGCATACATTTTTTTCAGAATTTTTTTATTAAGATTTACTCTTGGATGGACTGGCAACCCATCCCTGGTAACCCAGCAGTATTAAAACAGACAATGAATGAATGAATGGATTTACCATCACTAAAATTAAGAGGATCCAATTAAACCATGAGAGTCTTAGATACAGTACAGTTAGCAGCTGATGTTTTAGTACGGCAGCTGATAGTAATGTTTTATTCATTTTACTAATTGACTGCTAAATTTTGTAAACCCAGTTCGTGAAGCTTTTGAAGTGATTACTGACACAGAACCAACTGATATTGCTTTCAGAAACAGTTTAAAACCTGTCAGTGAATGTTGAACAGATCAGAGATTTTCATTTAACCCACTATGTTGTTCTGTGAGGTTGTCGGTGGCTGACGAACTCGATGGCGAGCTGTTGTTGTCAAAGGATGTTCCCATTTTAAAATGACCAGTTATCTTAATTTATGTACATTTTAGCAATGAATTTAACAATGGCTTTAGTTATGCCTAGTTGTGATGATGTCAAGGCGCCAGACACATCACAAAGAACAGCACACCTTTACTCACTAGGGAAACATCAGTCTGTTAGAATACCAAGTTACCTTAGACATGTGTGCACACGTTGATTATACAGATGAGCTCATTAAAAATATGCATATGCTAATAGTGTTGACAATAATTCTTTTGTAAATTATCGCTGGGTACTTCAATAAAATATCGACTTTTTGCTATGACCTGACGATGCGTCTCTGGCAAGTTCTTACGGTGGCCTCACAACATCGACCACTCCCGACCACGTTACCACACTAGTTCATAAGCAAAATAATTGCTTCAATATATGGTTGTGTATGTTGTTGTAAATTACCAGAGAAAACAGACCCCTGGCAGGCTTGGCATTTGTTCTGGAGCTGCCAGCACTCTACTGACTGTCTGCGCAGATCCCTGCACAGCTTTCCGCTTTGAAGGTGTCCAAGGAAAAGCTGCTTCTCTGAAACATGGAGTAATACAGGATTTTAATTTTGCCTAGATAATTGCACAAGCTGCTACTGTATGTGCATTCTTACATGCCAAGGTGACTTGACTTGTATCTTAAGCTTTTGATATTGTTCAGTTGTTTCAAACAAACCCCCGACAAGTAATAAAACATCTCAAAGATTTGATAACAATACTGTATGATTACAGGTTAGAATTTTGAGTAAGAGGTGAATGAGGCATTTGTTTATATGCTAAAATGTTAACATTCATCTTTAAGCATGTACAGAAAATATAGAATTATAGAAATAATATAATGGGCTGTGGGTTAAAAAGAGCAGGTGGTGTATTGTGTATGTATTCGCTTTCACCCTCCCTATCTGGAAGCTCCAATGTGATATGATAGCCTCAGGTGGAAATGGACTTGAGGGGGAATAAAATGCTAAATGTCTTGACTTGAGACTTTTTGGACAGTCTTTTGGAGCCAGATGCAAGTTTAAATCCCAACAATGTCATAAACCACAGGGGACCGGGGTGAGACCTGTAGGCTGATTAGCCCATTTATGGGTGTAAGGAATTTTATTATCACAGATTTATTTATCTTCCAGGATAGAAGTCCTCATAAGAGCACACATTTGTAAATCAGGTGTTGTCTCAAGCTGATGGTACTAATCAAGGCCTGCTTGAGATAAAACACATTGAAATACCAGGAGTGGCTAAGGGTTTGTTGACTGTTGCATGTTAGCACAATAAGGCACATACTAATGCTGAAGGTCTCCATACCCCAACTCCAACACATACACCTCTACTGACCCAAAGGAACAAGAAAAATTTTCTCCAATAGGCTTAAAACCATTTAAAGAAAGAGGTTGCAGCATGCAAGCCCAAGAATATTAGTAAACTTGAAGCCATTGCTAATAAGGAATGGGCCAAGATTCCTCAGGAACACTGCCAGAAGATGGTGTCTGGCTATGCATCACATTTGCAGCAGATCATAACAACAAAAGGGTGCTTTACTAATTACTAAAGACACTTGTCATCAAGGGGTTGAATAATTCTGAGACTGCAGACATTTAAAGTGCCATTTTGTATTGAATTTGGAGAAACACTTGTTATATTCTTTTAATTGTTTTTGTTTGACTGGTGTAAAGCTAACAGCTGAATGTTTCTAAAATGCTAATAAACCTAATTTCCAACAGGGGTTGAATAATGTTGATGGCAACTGTAAATCCTTATTTTCTTTGGTGAGTTGAATATTTCTAATTTTAATTGCATTTAACTAAACTGGATTATTTTAAGCACTGCATAAAATCTCTAAACGGGTGGTAAAACTAACAAGTTAACAATAATTTTGTGCATTAAACACACATCTTAACAGTGTTAAAGAAAATGTCTATTCCTGAACCAAAAACTTTAAAGTTTAAAACATACAGTAGTTTTGCCTGTGTGTTGGATTATACTCCTTCAGATGTTAAAAAAGTAATAGAAACTATGGATGGGATTTTGACAGAAAGTCTGTGGTCTGTATGAAACTACCTTGTTTTTGTTCAGCTTTCTCAGTAACCCCATGCAAATCATCAAACACCTGCATGATCACAGCACCAAACTCCTGGACCACACTCTTTGTAAAGTCAATAAAAGAATCAAGCACCTCTTCAAGCCCTACTTCCTGCAAAAAGGCTGAATTCAGGGCCTTGCTTTCCTTATCCTCCTGTGGTGTGGGAGCGAAGGCCTGACGCAGTGTATCATCCAGCTCGCTGTGGAATCTTGACACCAATGCCGTGCTGTGGTTCACCAGGATGCTGACTTTAGAGACCAGATTGCTAAAAGAGTCCTCAATCCTCAACAACTCTAATTTCAGACATCTCTGTACTCTCATTTGCAGCAAGCTCTTCATGAGTGCCAAAGTGGGCACTCATCTTTTGGAAGAAACTCTCCAGCTGGAAGGTAACAATCAACATTAATATCAGATGCACTAGTATTGCTTTTGTCTTTTTACAAAGAAGAAAATGACAACACTTGGATTGAGTAGGCTGTCATGTGTTAGCCCAGTTGCTTGTTTTAAGGCAATTAACTACAGTAAAACTGAGATTTAAATAATGGAAAAGTTGGGTGCATTCATTCAGATTAACTAACATAGAATGTGGCTTTTCATGATTTTACAAATGGTTTTTTTTAAAAAGGTTTTTTTCAGACCTCCACTATAGAAACGACTTTTAGCAACAGAATTTGTTAGATTTATATGTTCAATATAGAAAAGTTCAATATAGAGGCTTTATTTTTATTTCAGCTTTAAACAAGTACATATCAAAACAACATTCTTTCAGGATGATGATTCAACACAGAACACAAGTGCAAACAATAGAATATACACAGCACAGATAAAACAGTATGAACAGTTGTACATGTTATTCTACATATTTACCTCATGATAACATCAGAGGTTTGGATATTATTTTATTTGTCTGGTTTAAAAAAAGAAAAACAAACCAAAATGCTGGTAACATGCTGCATCTGCATGGCCTTCAACAACGTACACCGATCAACCATAACATTAAAACCACCTTCTTGTTTCTACAGGGTGATTGAGTGGATCAGACACAGCAGCACTGCTGGAGTTTTTAAATACCGTGTCCACTTACTGTCCACTCTATTAGACACTCCTACCTAGTTGGTCCACCTTGTAGATGTAAAGTCAAAGACGATCGCTCATCTATTGCTGCTGTTTGAGTTGGTCATCTTCTAGACCTTCATCAGTGGTCACAGGACGCTGCCCATGGGGCGCTGCTGGCTGGATATTTTTGGTTGATAGATGATTATCAGTCCAGCAGTGACAGTGAGGTGTTTAAAAACTCCAGCAGCGCTGCTGTGTCTGATCCACTCATACCAGCACAACACACACTAACCACCATGTCAGTGTCACTGCAGTGCTGAGAATGATCCACCAGCTGAATAATACCTGCTCTGTGGTGGTCCTGTGGGGGATCCTGACCATTGAAGAACAGCATGAAAGGAGCTAACAAAGCATGTAGAGAAACAGATGGACTACAGTCAGTAATTGTAGAACTACAAAGAGCTTCTACATGGTAAATGGAGCTGATAAAATGGACAGTGAGTGTAGAAACGAGGTGGTTTTAATGTTATGGTTGATCGGTGTATATTTATCTTGTATGTTCTATAAATTCAGTTTTCAAATAATAATATTGTGAAATAATAGTGTTTCTTTGCCTCACTAGCATTTTAAACGAGTATAAACGAGTGTGTAAAAGCACTTTAAAGCCGTTGTAATGGCTTTTGGTGGGTTACTTAATGCAGGTTTGTCCTTTACCTTAAGTTTGGAAGCCCTTATACAGTGCTTTTCTCCCCTTTCCAATCATCAAACTAGTTTTAAAATTAGACAGATGTAACTCAAGTAAACAGTGAACTACAAAGAACTCTAAAGAGATGGAAGTACAGATGTGAAAAAGTCTACCAGCTTGGAAAATGTAACAAGCGCATTGCTAAGTGTCTGAGCAAGGCTCCAGCAAACCACAGTGAACTAATGGAGAAAATTTGGAATAGAAGTGAACCCTCCCAGGAATAGGTCAGCCAACCAAAATTTCCCCAAGCATTTATGATTTATTAATGAAGTCACAAAAAACTCTCAAATGAACATTAAAGAGCTACAGGCCTAACCTGCCACTGTACACGATTCCACAATAAGAAAAACACTGTGCAAAACAGCATTTATGGCAATATTCCTCCACTGCAATTTTAAGACTCATCACAACTTATTACAAATGCTTGATTGTAGTTGTTACAGCCAGGGGTGGCGAAACCAGTTATTAGGTTTAAGGGGGCAGTTAGGCAATTGCAGAATTCTGAATATATCTTTATCCGTAATAAATGGAATCATTCAAATCAAAATCATTTTGTGTTGTCTTTGTCATATATTACAATTAGCTGGAAGATCTGAAACATCTGAATGTGAGAAATGAGCAAAAATTTATGAAATCAGATGAGGCAAGTACTTTTTCACTGCACTGTTGCTGGTGTGGGATGGAAGAGTTTAGTAAACAAAAATACCATCTGAGAGCATTATCAAATGATGTGGCTTTGATTTCCCTGTATCCTACCTTAGTGGAAAAAGTAGCAAAGCCACGCCGGCAGTTTTTGGTGTAGAAGTTTTTGCAGGTGTTCTCCAGGCAGGGCCGACATTCATCCCACGAGGACTTCAGAGTCTCCTTGCACTGCTGCTCAGCCTCATTCAACTTTTCTTCCACATTCTGAGCAATCTCTACCACTTCCTGTTGGCATTAAGCATCAGAACATCTTCAGTTATTATGCTTTAGGAGCAAAATTTCATAAACATGTGTAGATTGCTTAGGATTTATAGGTAAAATGGTTTTCATTAATAATTAATAATTAATTAATTTCATGAATTAACTATACACACCGAAAAAACTTTCAGGTCTATTTTTGAATCTATTTTGTAGCCTATTTTAAGGCTTTTTATTCAAAAATTTAAAAAAGGAATTAATAATGTTACAGGAAACCCCTTAAAGTATCAGAAAAAAACAGCTTAAGGCCATGATAATATTAACCATGCTCAAGTGATGATTTAAAAAAATATTTTAAATGATGTGGATTTTTTATAATTTCAGTGGGTCTGGAATGCCATTATCAACATTTCATTCCAGTGGCAAAGGTTGTTTATACTTTTTTAGCTTCTACACATGTTATATTGGAGTTATACTCTACACATGTTATATTGGAGTTATACTCTACACATGCTAAAGTTAATTTTTATAGCATTATTATACATTTGTGCCTTTCTGACTCTAAAAGTCTCCCAGACAGTGCAATCAATACACGTCAAATCCATCCCTCCCCCATCTTTTCACAACCTGGCATGAAAGTGTCAGAGTGAATAACAGCTCAAACAAGTAACAAAATGACTATGTTTAAACGAAGTATTCTTTGGATTTGAATCACAAAGCTGTATTATTTGCCTGACAAAGACTAATTTATTTACAGGTTCAACAATAAAAAGATCAGTTGGCGCTAAGGGTTAAAGGACAACTAATGGTAAACCAGGGAGAATGATAAACTAATCAGAGCTTCCAAATTCAGTTTTTGTGTAACTTGATTTTGTTTACCAAATCAAAAGGCAGAAATACTGATATTTATTGCATTTTATTAGCCTGAATCACACATATATGGATATAAATTTGGTGTCATTTTAAAGAACAGAAGCTAAGATAAGCAGTTATTTAAATTTTATGCTGCTGTGTAGTTGGTCTAGGTCACAGTAAGACTATTTTTCACATTTTTGTTTTGCACTGACAACAAATCGTTATCAAACACTGAACTTTGGGATGCTTAATGCTCATTTATTTGAAACGAAATGGCCAGTATAAATGTGCTTTTGAGATTAGGCTTGTTTGTTTAATATAAAAATTGTTTGTTGTTTTAAGGTAACTTTATTATTTATTTATTATTTTATTCATCTAAATTTATTTAGATTGATATATACTGTATATATGTACAGTGTATCACAAAAGTGAGTACACCCCTCACATTTCTGCAAATATTTTATTATATCTTTTCATGGGACAACACTATAGAAATAAAACTTGGATATAACTTAGAGTAGTCAGTGTACAACTTGTATAGCAGTGTAGATTTACTGTCTTCTGAAAAGAACTCAACACACAGCCATTAATGTCTAAATAGCTGGCAACATAAGTGAGTACACCTCACAGTGAACATGTCCAAATTGTGCCCAAAGTGTCAATATTTTGTGTGACCACCATTATTATCCAGCACTGCCTTAACCCTCCTGGGCATGGAATTCACCAGAGCTGCACAGGTTGCTACTGGAATCCTCTTCCACTCCTCCATGATGACATCACAGAGCTGGTGGATGTTAGACACCTTGAACTCCTCCACCTTCCACTTGAGGATGCGCCACAGGTGCTCAATTGGGTTTAGTCCATCACCTTTACCTTCAGCTTCCTCAGCAAGGCAGTTGTCATCTTGGAGGTTGTGTTTGGGGTCGTTATCCTGTTTGAAAACTGCCATGAGGCCCAGTTTTCGAAGGGAGGGGATCATGCTCTGTTTCAGAATGTCACAGTACATGTTGGAATTCATGTTTCCCTCAATGAACTGCAGCTCCCCAGTGCTAGCAACACTCATGCAGCCCAAGACCATGATGCTACCACCACCATGCTTGACTGTAGGCAAGATACAGTTGTCTTGGTACTTCTCACCAGGGCGCCGCCACACATGCTGGACACCATCTGAGCCAAACAAGTTTATCTTGGTCTTGTCAGACCACAGGGCATTCCAGTAATCCATGTTCTTGAACTGCTTGTTTTCAGCAAACTGTTTGCTGCCTTTCTTGTGCGTCAGCTTCCTTCTGGGATGACAACCATGCAGACCGAGTTGATGCAGTGTGCGGCGTATGGTCTGAGCACTGACAGGCTGACCTCCCACGTCTTCAACCTCTGCAGCAATGCTGGCAGCACTCATGTGTCTATTTTTTAAAGCCAACCTCTGGATATGACGCCGAACACGTGGACTCAACTTCTTTGGTCGACCCTGGCGAAAGCCTGTTCCGAGTGGAACCTGTCCTGGAAAACCGCTGTATGACCTTGGCCACCATGCTGTAGCTCAGTTTCAGGGTGTTAGCAATCTTCTTATAGCCCAGGCCATCTTTGTGGAGAGCAACAATTCTATTTCTCACATCCTCAGAGAGTTCTTTGCCATGAGGTGCCATGTTGAATATCCAGTGGCCAGTATGAGAGAATTGTACCCAAAACACCAAATTTAACAGCCCTGCTCCCCATTTACACCTGGGACCTTGACACATGACACCAGGGAGGGACAACGACACATTTGGGCACAATTTGGACATGTTCACTGTGGGGTGTACTCACTTATGTTGCCAGCTATTTAGACATTAATGGCTGTGTGTTGAGTTATTTTCAGAAGACAGTAAATCTACACTGCTATACAAGCTGTACACTGACTACTCTAAGTTATATCCAAGTTTCATGTCTATAGTGTTGTCCCATGAAAAGATATAATGAAATATTTGCAGAAATGTGAGGGGTGTACTCACTTTTGTGATACACTGTATATATACAGTATATGTATATATATATATATATATATACAGTATATATACGGGGATATACAGTATATATATATACAGTATATATACAGTATATATATACGGTATATATTATATTTAAGTTTGTGGATAGATTTTTAGAAATGCTGTAATGGCTTATGTCAATCCTGTCGCATATCACTGATATTATGCAATTGCTCCTAGAAAAGCATTAATTCATCTGATGCTTTCTGCTAAATCTTGGAAGACAAGAGCATTTGTGTCAAGCAGTAATGATGTTAAACAGGCCTGCTCACAATCAACATTTGGGTTAATTTTTAAGGAGTGGAATGGGATGAGGTCAGCCCCAGTGTCATTTATGCATACCAAACTTTTCAAACCTTTTTTGCAGTTGCAAAAAAGTATTGTCATACTAAGACAGGACAAGACGAGAAAGTTAGAAGCATACACTTCACTACAATGTCCCTGTGTTTTGCAGCATTTAAATTTTCCTTTTTTTGGAGCTAAGGTTCCTAGCTCATTCCATCAGGATGAAGCATGATTTAACACTGTGTTGTCAATGCTCCAAAGCCCAACATCAGTATCATTTACACCACTGATTGTGCTTTACTCTTTCTACCAATTAATCGTCTGACCTTCTTTTTCTCTCTACTGTTTTGAAGGGACTTCATTAGTTGTTCGTGTTTCACTTCATTCTTGGCCATCACAGCCTTTATCTGCTTAACACCGTAGAGGGTTCTTCGCAACTCCTTATCCACCATCTTCTCCCCTTCTAAAGAAAGTCCTGGCAAAACAACAAACAAGTATAGTCAGAAGTTTACAAACAATTATAAAATGTATGCATGCCATAGCAGTCTTAGGATTTCAGTTATCAGAAAATATACTCCCTAATTAGTACACTCACTCACTCACTTACTCACTGTCTTAACTGCTCATCCAATTAGGGTCACGTTTTTGGACTGTGGGAAGAAACCGGAGCTACTGGAGAAAACTCACGCAGACACGGGGAGACACAAAAAGGACCCGGACCGCCCCGCCTGGGGATCGAACCCAGGACCTTCTTGCTGTGAGGCGACAGTGCTACCCTGAGCCACCACTAGTTAATACAAATAAATAAATAAATAAATGTGAGTTCATTGAGGGTATATTTAAAAATCTGTTGATGATTTAAATTGCTGTATGTATATTTTCTGACAGAAAGAACTTATAAAAGAATTCCAATTTGTTTTTAAGGTTTTTTAAAGATTATTTTCTTTAGCTACACATTTTTGTTATTTAATACTTTAATACTAATTTCATACTAATTTAATGCTAATTACTTCCAGTGCACATATTCACTACAAATGTACATCCATTCTGTTTGACCTAATAACTTAAATTAAACTAATTGCTTATATAAAACCCATTTACAGGAATGTTTGGACATGCAGTAAAACAAGAATTTGTAATTTGTTTGTTTAACTAAGAAAAGAACAAAGAAAAGATTTCCAGTGTTTTCACTGATCAAATCAATTGTATTTCGTACATATAAACAGATTTAGAATTTGATATCTACAATGCACTCAAAAAAAAGATTGGACAGAGGTATGTTTACCTTTCCAATCAATTACACTGTTTAATCATTTGGGAAATGAGAATACAAATTTAATTTTGCAAGTTGAATTATATCCCATTTTTGCTTCATATCAGACTTTAGATGCACTTCAGTTCACTATCTCTTACTCGTCTTAGTGATAAACAGTACATTCTCAATAAGAGGCAAATCTGGACTGCAGGCAGGCCAGTCAAGCACATGTACTCTAGGTCTACAATGCTACAATGATGTAGTGTATGCAAAACAAGACTTGGCCAGAATACAAAGGACTTCAACTGACTGTAGCAAATAATGCATTATGAAGTGCAGATTAAAAGAATTTGCTGTCAGTCATGTGTGCCTTTATGCCCCTGCTGGCCCAGGATTGTATGGCAGGTGGGAATATTATACTGACTTTTTGTACAAAGGCTTTTACATCTTTATTACAACTGTTATGCTGGTTATATGATTTGGAATGACAAGCTTTGTATTAAAAGATAGATAGATCACAAGATAGATATGCCTATATTTAACATAACTGGCTATTCTATGGGCTATACCTACCACATTAATGCACAGTATGGGTAAACCATTAATGTACACCTAGTGAACCCACTCTACACCATCCATTAATTGAAAGGCTTGCCCCTAGGATCATAATAGGGTAATGGATCGTGTAATGGATGGTAATGCATGTTGTACTGTTATGAGTGTAGCAGGTGCAGTAGTGTTTTTAGGATTGATTACACTTACTGTCTTCTTTATCCTGTAATGGATGGTAATGCATGTTGTACTGTTATGAGTGTAGCAGGTGCAGTAGTGTTTTTAGGATTGATTACACTTACTGTCTTCTTTATCCTAAACACATACCTTATTGGCACTCAATGTAAATTTAGATACAGTTAGATACTAAAGTTATTTTCTTTTATTATGCACAATGGGTGTTGATTTTTCTTTAGTTTTTTTATTAGTGGACAATTTCTGATCACAAGACACTGTTGGCTTTATATTTTACTTGAAGTTATATTCACTTTGCTTCACCAGATACACTAATTTCATTATACACACTACCATGTCATTACCTTGTTGCAATGCTGAGAATACAAATATCTAATCAGTGAAGGTGTTATGGGTTACCTTTACATAAATTAATACAATATTATTGCATTGTGTAACCAGAGTTCTGATGACAGACTTACGTTTGAGAGTTTCTGTTGATACAGTTGGCATAGCAGGACCAGGAGCAGTATGCATGAGCTTCAGAAAGGCCAGTAAAGCCAGAGGAAGCAGCAGTGTCCTCATCTTCTTTTTTTTTAAGTCTCTTCACTCTAGTACACTATATACCACATCAACATTTGCTAATAAGCAATTCAATTCCATTAATATGCAATAGAAGTAACGGTCTTAAGGCCATTACCAGGAACAAACATTACCAAAAAGTTCATCAGTTAAGACAGCATAGCAAAAACATTACTCAAGTAACAGTTTGTGCTAATAAATAAAGGGTTTTAGAAACATTCTTTACAATAATGACATAATCATTTATTTATATGTCAGAATCACTGTAGACCCTGCATTACATTAAAACATGAGTTTTACCCTGGACAAATTACTTCCATTGAGCCATTCACTACTATTCACTACTTACTCACACTCACAAGCGCAGTGAGAAAAATAAATAATTACCTGAAGGAAACCAACATGCACAATAAGGAGAATAGGCAAAAACTCCTCACAGACAGACACGCACGCGCGTATCTAATTAAAGCAATAAGCTTCGAGAGACCGTGCGTTACTGCGATTTTATCACGGGGAAGGTTGTTTTGGCACGACGCGAAGCGTGATAAAATCATAGCAGTAACGCACGGTCTCGAGTGGCTTATTGCTTTTATAAAACGGCGGTCAACATAAAATATAATAAAATACAACAATGTTCAATTTATAAATGTTTTAATTTACATTATACAACAGTTAGTTCCGACCTTACAATCTGATTGGTTGAGAAGCGTTCTAACCGTGCTGATATTCGTGATAACAGCACGGTCTTTTCACACCACAACTGTATTACTCCACTGACGCACTGTGTAGGGAACATAAATCAATTGTCTAATTCACTATCTAGTGCACTATGTAGGGAACATATAGCCGATCTGATACACAATCTAGTGCACTATGTAGGGAACATTAATGTGTTTGTAACGCGAACAGTTAGCTTAATAGCCCAGTTAGCAGCTCCTAGAAGTTCTGTTATCACCCGTATCCTTTGGTGTGTGCGAGAGGTTTTTTATTTCTTTTTTTTCCCTTCGGGGGTTCTTGCCTTTTTTCTTCTTGTTGTTCTTACCTCCCTGAAATGAGTTTTTGCAACTTGGGATGTCTGCTTTGTAGTGTTAAACTTTATATTCGTTGTGGAACTACTTTTTGGCGGAAGGTATTGTCAATATTAAAGCATATTTATTATGAAATTCAGGGCTTCTTTGATTTATTTTCTTTCTTTATTTTGTAAAAACTGTTGTATAAAAGCAATAGAACACTTGAGGTCATGTGTTATTACAAATAACATCACGGCTGTGATGATCTACGGCACTCGCCTTCGGCTCGTGCCTGCGACCAAATCACAACCGTGATGTTATTGGCGATAACACACAACCTCAAGTGTTCTATTGCTTAAAAAACACTTACAAAAAGCATTCTTCCGTGACCCCAGGCAGTGTTGCTAGGCAACATGAGGGCAAACATAACATTCACTTTTTCTTTTCAGTGGGGTATTAATATGGAATGATGTGAGGTGGTCATAGGTGCGCGTTTATCGGGGATTTTACAACGTCTTCGAACGCGGCTCAGCCAATCAGATTTTAGAACCGGAACTATCCGTTTTATAATGCTTCTTTTCACTTGCTTGGGACGGGGTCGCACATAACGCATTATCGCGCAAGGAGAGCCACGCACTGGCATCCATGATCAGCCGCACTGGCATGATACAAATTACCAGTAATAAACTCAGCTAGCGTTGTGGCAGTTTCTCCGTTTAGAACCACACTGAAAGTTAGAGCTGCCCCAGAGCGTGATCAGCCGCCCCTTGTGCAGATGTCTTAACCGGTCAGCAGAGGTCGCGCTTGCACCAGCAACATCCCAGTTTCAGCCATTGTCGCAGACCCACAGCCTATCGTGTGAAATGTTCTTTGCGTTTGTATTTTTTTATCCATCTATAAATGGTTCTTCTATGACATCACTTATATGACAAAACTTTTAAAATGCTTCTATTCAGAAACCTACTTATGTAGCACTGTACTAGAATTGGAATAAAAATAAATATGTATACCAGGATAAAGTGGTGGTAAAAAAAAAAACATATAAAGGAAAAGAAAAATGTATTACTATTACTATTCTGTTACTCTAATCTGCCCATCAGAGACAGATTATTCAACTGGGCGCAAGTGCAGAAAACTATAACTTTATTGGAAAGACAAAGCAGGCACAGAACAATGGACAAGGTAAACTCACTCAACAACACACTGTGAACACAAGGGGGAGCTACACTACCAACATGGATCACAAGGCTAAACGCTAATGCTAAACGCTAACTAATGCAGTATATGAAACACTCAGAATCAAACCCTAAACTAATATAAACCCTAAACTAGACTAAACAATGCATTATAAACTCTAGGCTGAAGCTAAGCTCTAAATGAAAACATGAGGGGCAAGACACCATGGGAAGTACCAAGACAAGAACAAAACAGAGACTATGACCAAGATTAAAATTAAACTACAGTACAACAAGGAACATGGATCTCAAGATCAGGCTATAACAAGGCAGATTGTACATCAAGGTGATTTTCCAACTAACAACCCTTACAACCCTTAAAAGGTTATACACATGGCAATGATTACACAACAAGGAACAGGTGATCATAGTTAAACAATAAATTAAACATAATTATACATAAACAACAAACAAAAGTCTATATGCTGTGGGAACTGGACAATGTAACAATTATTTTAGTTAGTTTGCTTTTTTGTTGTTTTGGAAATGGAGTTGATAAATGAATGTAATAATGATCACTGCGTTAATGTGTTTAGCTTTTAAAAAATTTCTCAAGGAAACTGTAAATTTTTCATTGTTAAATAATAAAAAAAATCCCCTTTTTGCTAGTGGCTTTACTAAATACCTTCTTAGTTTTATGTTTGCTACTCTACCTTATGTTACATAAATTGAGCAGTAATGAACATATGTAATCTGTCTCAGCATCTGAATGAGTTAGTTAGTCAGTGAGCCAAGTTCAAGGTGGGTTCTTCTGCTTTGCCAATTTTGGCTGGCAGAGGGGAACAGAGCCTCAGATGATTAATGTATTGGATCCTTTTAATTGACAGCCATCTGTGCCTCGGTAGGGTTAACTTGCTTCAGGTGGAAGTCTTTTTATATATCACAGTTTCTATTGCACAGATTTGCTAGTTCCTTAATCTGATACATTACAACAACGGTTTGAGTGGACTTTTAAGTAGCTTACACTTAGGTCAGTCATACGCAATAAGTTAAAATTCATTGAATTATTTGATTTTACAGTCTGCCACTCTGTTATATTGTCTGCTTTAGGATTTACAAAATAAACCATATACTGACCGCTACACCACAATTCATGGCAACATAGAAGCACACATGCAACTGAAGTAAACTGTAGAGGTGGAAGTGTATGTGTGCGTGTGTGAAGGGGGCTGTTGGCACTTTAACTTAATGCTGTTTGCATTTCTACATCTGATTCTGATAAGAACAGACTCTGGAGACTGGAGCTGATTAGAAATTTCCAAGAAGTGTGAGGTGTAAACTAAATGAGAAGTGACCACCCAAAGTTTAAGTGGCTTAGAGACTTTGTGTTAAATATGGCATTAATAGCTAGAGGATTTGGGTAAACAAAACTGAAACTCATGAAGTCTTGTGACCATGAGCTCAGCATTAATCAGCCTATGTGCTAATCTCCTGATTTGTCTTAGTACTGACACCATACCATCTTAGATGATGGCCACATATAACATCAGAACCTGTATTTTCCAAAAACTGTCTGTTTTTATGCTATTCTGAGTATGTTTGCATGAACAGCCCTATTTAGTCTTTGTTTAACTATTTTAAACATTTCAGACATGGTGACATACTTATTTAAAAGTTTTTGATGTAGTATTTAATACACAGTATTACGCTGTATAGGCCCTAAGGTCATTCTCTCTCTACCATGCTTTACAGTTGGGTTAAGGTTTATGGTTGGTGTTCAGTGCATCTCATCGAAAACCTTTTACAAAGATTTGTCTATCCTGATTTATAAGGTAACGATATACTCCACAGTCACCTTACGGAAACAATACAATACTTACTTTTTTATTTAATTAAAATGAATTGTAATCACCTATATTTAAGTAAGCAGGGTGGCACTTGAGCATATCAAGTAGTGTGGGTCCCTCACAGCACAGCAATTTTTCACAATTCTTGACATTTAATCCCAGTACACATTTACTCTTTTAGGTCAGTTAGGATCACTACTATATTTTAAAAATGTAAAATGTCAGAATAACACTAGAGACAATGATTTGTTTTAAATGTGCTTCATTAATCACATTCCCAGTGGCTCAGAAGTTTACGGTTAGTATTTCGTAGCATGGGCTGTGAAGTTGTTTAACTTGGGTCAATCATTTCCGGTAGCATTCCACAAGCTTATCACAATAAGAAAGTTTGGTCTATTTCTTCTGACAGAACTGGTATTACTGAGTCAGGTTTGTAGGCCTTCTTGCTTGTAAACTCTTACTCAGTTTTGCAGATATATGTTCTATGGCATTAAGGTGAGGGCCACTCTATTACATTCACTTTGTTGTCTTTAAGCAATTTTGCCACAATTTGGAAGTATGCCTGGTGTCAGCTTCCATTTGGAAGACCTGTTTGTGCCCAAGCTTGAACTTACTGGCTAATGGCTTTAGATTTTGCTTTAATATTTCTACATAATTTGTTTTCCTCATAATGCCATCCATCTTGTAAAGTGCACCAGTCCCTTCTGCAGCCAAAACCCCCCTGCAACATGATGGTACTACCCAAATGCTTCACAACTGGGATGATGTTGTTTCGCTTGCAAGCCTCCTCCTTTTTTATCCATACAATAACAATGGTTATTATGGCCATACAGTTCAATTATTGGAAAAAAGAGGACATTTACTAAAAAAAATAAGATCTTTGTCCCCATATTACCTGGCTTTTTATGGATGTTTTGGAGCAGTGGATTCTTCCTTGCTAAACAGTGTTTTAGGTCATGTCTATATAAAACACTTTTTACTGTTGATGTAGATACTTTTGTACACATTTCCTATAGCATCTTCACACGGTTGTTTGCATTTTTCTTACCAAAGTATTATCTTCTCTGGAAGAATTTTTTTTCTCCTTCCTGAACGGCTGCATAGTCCCATGGTAACTTGCATATTATAATATGAACAGATAAATGTGGTACCTTCAGGCATTTTAAAAATGACCAGACCTGTAAAGTTATTTTGATTTTCCCATGATGTCAAGCAAAGAGGCAAGTAGGCCTTGAAGGCAGGCCTTATAATAATACTGCCAAGGGTACATAGTTTGTTGAAATAGAAATAGTCTGTGGAGGAGATTTGTTGTTGTTGTTGTTGTTTTACTGATTTAACCTAAGAGTATGACTCTAACTGTATAATAAATTGTTTAAAAGTGTATATACATTTACATTTTACGCATTAAGCAGACGCTTTTATCCAAAGCGACTTACACAATGAGCAATTGAGGGTTAAGGGTCTTGCTCAGGGACCCAACAGTGGCAACTTGGTGGTGGCGGGGCTTGAACCAGCAACCTTCTGTTTACTAGTCCAGTACCTTAACCACTAAGCTATCACAGGCCCATAGACAATTTATATTAATATGCACTTCATGTGTGCATATGATCTATAAAGTTAGACAGTAAATTAAGAACACGCTAACAAGTAGTGATTATAGTAGCATAATCATACCCATTTATAATCATTATTGTAACTATTAATACTTACCAGAAATTTCTGGTTTCTTGTAGTCTTCACAACGTATAAAGATATAAAACTGTTTACCTTTTGCAGAGTGAGGATGATGTTTATCTTTACTAGAAGTTTCCTATTTATACTGTGCTGACTGAGAGGTAATCCAATTAAAAGTTTTAAGCCAGAGTGCTAATCCATCAGTAAACACACTGACTTAACCCTTATTTTCTTTCTCTGTACACAACATATACAATAGTGAGAAATCCTGTTATTGATTGTTACACTGAATAATGTTAAAACCTTAATGCACCTATAACCTAATAACTTATTGCCCCAGCAAACAGCACCAGAATAACTCCAACTAAATGCTTAAGGTATTGTCATATTTGACATTGCAGTGGAGGATTTTTAATTTGTTTTACATCAGACACTACTAGATTTTTGGATTTTTTTCAGTATAACAAACATGCAATAAAAGAGTAATTTAGAAAGGGGGCAATTACTTTTTAGTTAGATGTGTCCTAAATCATTCAAAGAAAGGTAATGTTACCTGTCATACTGACATGTTGTAAAATGTCACATCTAAAATCTAACCATCCAGTTAGGACATCCAGTTTCAATACTAACACATATAAAGTTACTGCTCCTCCGGCTATAACATGGGTGCAACATGGGCCCTGAGTCCCATGTTCTCTTGATTCATGATTCTCAGGTACTCTGGTTTCCTTTTACCTTCCAAAAACATTCAGAAAATGGAATAGCTGAAAACAGTGATTAGATAAGCGATGCTTGGTAAAACCAAGCATTGGTAATGCTTGATAAATTAAAAGTGTGATTTTAGACATTTATGTCACCACACATGCACTCAAGAAAAAGAAATGAAAACTACATAAAGGTCATAGATGTTGAACTGACTTAATATTTGTAAGATACAGTGTATACATCCAAGCATTTCTCTCACAGTACCTATTAGTGCAGTATATCTTTATAAAAGTGCCCTTTTTAAAAGTCTCTAACCCTAAAAATAGTTTCACTAGTCACAAGATGGACCAAGCTCCTCTCAGAACACCTGTTTTCCATAAACCTACATGATTTCCCGTAATCATGACCCGATGCCTGACACACTTAATGTAGAGTACTAAGGAGAAATGACAGCTATGCTGTGATCTTACCCTGTTTAAAGGAGTTTACATAAAGCATCTAAACAATTAACAATATAAATTAAAACAGATCCATCCATTTAAATTACCCACATCTGCTGGATTATTTTGTGTGGCCAAGAAAGATTGCAGACTGAGACCATGCATAGACTACTGATCCACGAATCACAAGAAATTCCACTTGGCGTCCTGTTCACACTGGAACAGCTGCTGGAGCTCAAATCATTACCAAACTAGACTTAAAGAGTGTGTACAAACTTATTTGTACTTGAAGGGAATGAGTGGAAGTGTCCTGAGTTATGTTCTTTCCCCAACATTGTACGCATGGAGGCTAGAAAGGTGCAGGCAGTCCAAAATTGACCCCAACCATGAACTATCCAATAATTGCAGTGGTTCCTAGGATTCACCAACAATTCACTATGGCTCCCATCCTAAATCAACCAGATCCCTAATGGTCATTCAAAGATAGGTTGAATCCTTTGGAGGTTGGAGTGGGGGCCATTCTCTCACAAAGGCAAGGCAGTCCCAAAAATTGAAGTACCCCATCACCCATTTCTCCAAAAAACTTGTTCAAGCTAAAACAATATGATGTGGGTAAGTAAAAGTTGCCATGAAATTGGTTTTTGAGGAGTGGCATAATTGGCTGGAGGGGGCTATATGCCCATTTGTGGTGTACAGAGATCACAAAAACCTTGACAATTTCCTACAGTCCCAGTTCCAAGAACTAGCTCAAATTTTCTGGATAGCCATTCACAGGGGGATAGTTACTGCAGCAGCACTCATCATAAGATGTAAGCTCATTTCCTGGGCACATGAATTTCTAGTCACAGGTTACCCTGGAGTTATGTGCAGATAGTCTGTACCAGCATTTCTTCAGAGCGGAGATCCCAGTTTAGTTCCCAAGACTAGAGGTTGTTCATGGAGCGACTGTGTATGAATGTAAGTCTAGCCATCGTGCTTACATAGCCATTGAGTCTAATGAACAAGAAGAGAGGCTGATTAACAATCATATACCTAGGGGGTTATTGCAGACAGACAGCACAAGTTGTGTGAGATTTTACTTTGGTTACTCTGGAACTCTCCTGTTTATTCATTAGTCTTACTCCATTTCAGTGCGCATTGCCCAGCCGGCAGAATTCAATTTGCCATTTTTTTTCGGAAAATGAGGTTTATAGGGACATTATAAGGACCATGATGAATTTTGTGATAGAAATCATTTTGTGTAATACCCTCCCTCCCCACTGTCCAAAGTACATTGGTTTCTTATAGCATTAACATTTGAATTATCACGTATGGGGATCATTTTGGTGTTTACTTTTATGTTTACTATTACTGAATGGTAGTTAATTAAAAAAAGAAATGAGGGCTCATTAATTCATATATATTTTTGCTAGCCACTTAATTCTGGCCATGGTTGTAGTTAGTCTGATGCTGCCTGGGATTAAGAGGCATGATATAAATACACATGCAATTTTGGTCCCCAAAACATGCCAGTATACAAATCTGATCTAGCTAGTTGTATTTAAATGGAGGCTCCTCTAATGAATTGGTTCCCTATAAAGAGCAAACGAGAAATAGTGGGCGTTTCCAGTCCAGACCCACTTGATCTTGATCAAAATGTGCCCCTAGGTGTGATTGGGTGCATGGATGAGTAAATTATGCCCACTGTTGACACAATACTAGGGTAAATAACTGTGTTGCACTTTTTGGGTCAGCTCTGGCAACCCTGATGAGTCAACGCCCTTCAAATCTGAGAGACATGAATCCAAAATTCCAGTAAAGAGGAGTGTAAGAAACTAATGTATGATTTCTTTTGTTGTTTCAAAAAGATGTGCAACTAAACATTATGTTCTCTGCAGAATATCAAATCTGATTTTTTTGTATTGTTCAAAAGTAAACTTAAGAGACAAATGTAAATGCCATATCATTTGTACTTACAATAATTGTATAACTGTGGTATACTGTTTGAAAGAAGTGCAGGGGTCCCAATATTTTTGTCCATGTACAAAGAGGAGAGACTGTACAACTGATGACTAAGGTTACAACACATTTAAGTGTAGATATCATACAAACCTCATTTGAAGAGGTTTGTACAATAGTGCTTACTAAAAATTAGTTGATAGGAAATTAATGAAAAGATGGATGGATAAACGTGCCTTTTACGTGACTCGTTTGTACGCGGTGTGTGTGTTCCCACCCCTGGACGTCAGGGAGTAAATTGAACTCCAGATGTGCGGAGTTTTTCACATTGAGCTGCAGGCAGATCGAGGGCTCAGCTTTCACCTGGTTTCTCTTTGGGAATCGGCGGGTGAGCAGCCGGAGTTTCACTCCAGATGTAAAAATCCAAGTGACCATTTCACTTTAACACTCTGAGCACTCTTACTCAACTTTCTCCAGCTTCTGTTTGTTGGGTTTCGATCTCATCCCGAGCGCATTTTCACCTAACTCACCTCTGCTTTGCACAGCATGGATAGGCGCTCATGAAGAAGCTCAGTGGTATTTAATTTTTTTATTTTTTATTTTTTTGCTCAAATTTGAAGTTCTCAAATTGGTGAAGATTCCTGCAAGAGCCGCATCCAAAAAGTGCACACACGTCTCAGGTGGACCGGATAACAAAGGAGAAGTTTTAAGACACGTTTTGAAAAGATTTTAAGGAATCTTATTTTTGTGTCCTTTTTTCCTTTTATCTTCTTTTTTTCAATATTTTTTTTCATTTCACTTTTTTGAGCATTGTTTTTACCGTTATGCAGTTGAACTAACGCCTCGCAATACCACAATGAAGGGTAAGCTTCTCCTGTTCCTAAATGTGCTTTAACATTTCTCTCAGAAAGTTGTATTAATGGCTTTCTGTTTCGCTAACCAATACTGCATTTTTATTGGCGAAGTAAGTGGGTCACCTCTGTAGGGAACATATCGTACGTGACAAACTATTTTATAATACTGCGTAGTATGGGGGGGTATGTGGAACAAATGATTGGAACCCTAGTGTGATAGAATCCTATAGGAATATCAATTTAGTGTGGCAATATGTGCTGTGTTATTGTAGTACGCACTATAATACCAGTAACACCACTTTGTGAAGAAAGTTTGTGAGACAATAATTGAGTAAACAAGTAACAAGCTAGGTCTTAGAAGTTATTTGCATTAAAAAAGAACGATGGCAACATATGATAGCGTAATACCGTAACACATTATTTATAAGATTAAGCCATTATGAGCAAACTAATTATGGCATTTAGTATACAGTATTATATAAATATTCTATACAAATGATGAAAACCAATAGTGCTATCTTATTTTGACATATTATTTAATGTTTGAGGAGGCAAAAAAGTATGAAAACCATTTAAAACTATTTTGAAATACTATTTAATTTGATAGTAGGATGTAATTTGTAAAAAACATACAGTGGTAATTCATTTTGTCATACTTTTAAGTGAGATTTTGCAAGAGAATTTAATGGCAACCTAGAGTACAGTGACATACAATTTGATGCACTGGATAACATTATAAGAAACCAAAACATGAAAACATTTTGTGACATACGTTTTTGCTGACTACGTTACCCAATAGTATGCAGCCACAGGTCATAGCTTTTCTTTTCATTGAGAAAGGAATGTGTGTTACTCCAACATCTGGCCTCCATTAACCGCCTGTGGTGTGTCAAGGTTGGTTGGCTGTGTGTGTGTTTTTGGTTTTTGGCCGACCTGTTTTAGGACACTTGAATACAAGAATCTGTACACCAAACACTTTCAGTGACCCCAGAGTCTATTTACACATAGTAAGATTTTCATTTATTGTTCAGACAAACAAGCCAATTGTCTTTAAATTTTCATATCAATCCATCAGACTGCAAAGCTTGTACATTAAAACATTTTTGTTATAGCATTTTGCTTTACTCTTTATATTTTTCTCTCTCTACATATAGGTGTGTGTGTGTGTGTGTGTGTGTGTGTGTATGAGGGTGTATGTGTGGACAGTGGAAAAGAATGTGTCAGGATTATGTAATTACAAGAAAAGTCCAGTGTGTTCTCGAAAACCTGATGCAATTTTCAAAAATGGCTGGTAGGGGAGCTATAATGTCAGTCTGACTTGAAATGTAATCAATGTAATTACAACTCAGAAAATACAGGATGCAAAACTTGTAGCATTTGGTGAATAAGCAGCTTATAGCATAAAGTTTAATTAGTATGGCTAATTAAAAATATCTTGAATTATTACTTTGAAATGTTTCTATGTATACTTTTGTACAATGCAATCAAAAAATCCGTAACGTACCCATTCTGTTGCACCTTTATTTAACTGATAAAATTACAACAGTATGGTTTTTAATGTTTTGGCTGAACAACTTGATTGTAATTTATCATATAAACATATTTTGACTTTCATGCCTGCAACAAACCGGGGGGGGGGGGGGGGGGGGGATATTTAAACTAGAATATTTATGTTTATAGAATATTTAAACTACACGATAAGCATTTCAAACAATCCACAATCTGCAGGTGAACTGGTTACAGGTGAGGCTATCAGTTATTGGGTATAATAGAAGGATCCACAAAAGGATCAGTCTTTGCAAGCAGTGATGGGTTGTGACTCACCAATTTTTGCCAAACTTTGTGGAGGAACTTTCTAAATGAAACTTTTCTCAGTGCAAGATTAGAAATTATTTAAGTTTTTTACCTTATACCGTACATTACTGTGAAAATATTTGGAAATCTAGAGAAATTATAGTGCATGTAGGTCACAGCTGAAAACCTCTGTTAAATATGCATATCCTCAAGACCTCAGGAAGCATTGCATAAGAAATCATTATATATAACCATAACCATCGAGGGTACCTTGGAAAACTGTTGTCACTTAACAGTTCACAGCTGCATCAAGAAATGCAACCTGAAAATCTATTACACAAAGACGAAGCATATATCAATTCTTTGTTGAAATGCCGCTAAGGGGTCTGGGCCTGAGTCCACATTTTAGGAAACTGAACATTGAGTTCTTCAAGCCAAATAGACCATCCAGACTGTTATCAGTAAAAGAAGCAAAGGTCAACAACTCTTATGCAATAAGTGTGCATCAGTACCCATGGCATAGGTGACTTGCATATGTATGAATGGAACATACCATTGATATGGAGGTGTACAGTGCCTTGCAAAAGTATTCGGCCCCCTTGAACTTTTCAACCTTTTGCCACATTTCAGGCTTCAAACATAACGATATGAAATTGTAATTTTTTGTGAAGAATCAACAACAAGTGGGACACAATCGTGAAGTGGAACGAAATTTATTGGATATTTTAAACTTTTTTTAGAAATAAAAAACTAAAAAGTGGGGCGTGCAATATTATTCGGCCCCTTTACTTTCAGTGCAGCAAACTCACTCCAGAAGTTCAGTGAGGATCTCTGAATGATCCAATGTTGACCTAAATGACTGATGGTGATAAATAGAATCCACCTGTGTGTAATCAAGTCTCCGTATAAATGCACCTGCTCTGTGATAGTCTCAGAGTTCTGTTTAAAGCGCAGAGAGCATCATGAAGACCAAGGAACACACCAGGCAGGTCCGAGATACTGTTGTGGAGAAGTTTAAAGCCGGATTTGGATACAAAAAGATTTCCCAAGCTTTAAACATCTCAAGGAGCACTGTGCAAGCGATCAAATTGAAATGGAAGGAGTATCAGACCACTGCAAATCTACCAAGACCCGGCCGTCCCTCTAAACTTTCAGCTCAAACAAGGAGAAGACTGATCAGAGATGCAGCCAAGAGGCCCATGATCACTCTGAATGAACTGCAGAGATCTACAGCTGAGGTGGGAGACTCTGTCCATAGGACACAATCAGTCGTACACTGCACAAATCTGGCCTTTATGGAAGAGTGGCAAGAAGAAAGCCATTTCTCAAAGATATCCATAAAAAGTCACCTGGGAGACACACCAAACATGTGGAAGAAGGTGCTCTGGTCAGTTGAAACCAAAATCGAACTTTTTGGCCACAATGCAAAACGTTATGTTTGGCGTAAAAGCAACACAGCTCATCACCCTGAACACACCATCCCCACTGTCAAACATGGTGGTGGCAGCATCATGGTTTGGGCCTGCTTTTCTTCAGCAGGGACAGGGAAGATGGTTAAAATTGATGGGAAGATGGATGGAGCCAAATACAGGACCATTCTGGAAGAAAACCTGTTGCAGTCTGCAAAAGACCTGAGACTGGGACGGAGATTTATCTTCCAACGAGACAATGAACCAAAACATAAAGCAAAATCTACAATGGAATGGTTCACAAATAAACGTATCCAGGTGTTAGAATGGCCAAGTCAAAGTCCAGACCTGAATCCCATCGAGAATCTGTGGAAAGAGCTGAAAACTGCTGTTCACAAACGCTCTCCATCCAACCTCACTGAGCTCGAGCTGTTTTGCAAGGAAGAATGGGCAAAAATTTCTGTCTCTCGATGTGCAAAACTGATAGAGACATACCCCAAGCGACTTGCAGCTGTAATCGCAGCAAAAGGTGGCGCTACAAAGTATTAACGCAAGGGGGCCGAATAATATTGCACGCCCCACTTTTCAGTTTTTTATTTCTAAAAAAAGTTTAAAATATCCAATAAATTTCGTTCCACTTCATGATTGTGTCCCACTTGTTGTTGATTCTTCACAAAAAATTAAAATTTCATATCGTTATGTTTGAAGCCTGAAATGTGGCAAAAGGTTGAAAAGTTCAAGGGGGCCGAATACTTTTGCAAGGCACTGTATATTGGGAGTTGACGTCTTGTTCTAGGAAGTCCATGGTTATCTGAACAAGACAATGTCAGACATCATTCTGCATGTGCTACAACAGCACAAGTATGTGTGCTAGACTGGTCTGACTGCAGTCCGGATCTGTCTTATATTGAAAAAGTAAGAGTCAGATTCTTGTTTTTTTACATTTTGTAAAATGTCCCAACTTTTCAGTAAAAATGGTTCTTATAAAATAGTTGCTAAAGAACTAAATATGATGCTTCACAAACATGTATTAATAGCATTTTTAAACTAAAGTCTCAGACTTTTGGTACCCACTGTATATACCAGGGTTTTGTACACTCTTAACCCTTTGATGCACAACCTGGGTCAAAAGTGACCCAACTGAGTTTTTATTTTCTATATCTTTGCAATAAATTAATTTCGTCATTCAAACTTCCATGAATTTTTCAATTAATTTGTTTTTGATCATCACAAATCCTTATTTCAGTTTTATATTTTTTGCTTTTTTAATAAAAATCATTTTTGTATCACTACCCTTCTAATGCACAACATGGGTCAAAAATGACCCTTATGTATTTACTATGGAATTTGACAGAAACTACTGACATTTGTAAGTGTTTGTAGTCAAAAACATATTTACTGATCTTTTGAAAGACAACCAAAGATTAGGCTCTTGAATCTTGAATATGTCCAATACTATTTGCTTGCTAGCTGTTTACATATTCTAGTATAGATAGCTTTTATTAGCTAAGACAGCAAATACATGAATAACTGACAAATGTGCATATGAAAATATTCTTGAATGGATGAATATGGGTCATTTTTGACCCATGTTGTGCATTAGAAGGGGTTTGCTTAGCTTGTGCATCAAAGGGTTAATGTGTCAGTGTGGCTACTCCAGTTTCCTTTCACCTTCCATGAATATGCAGAAGATATTGGCTAATTTTAATCACCCTTAAATATGTGAGTACATGAATAGGTGTGTGTTATCTTTTAATTAAGTGGCACTATGTCCAGTGTGTATTCCCACCTTGTGCCAGTAATGCCAGTAGTTATTTCTAACAAAAGTTATAGCATCCACTGCAGATTCCCAACATAGTCAAACACGTGGGTTGGTGAAAGGGCTCACATCAGATCCATCTCTGAGACAAAAACACAGAAGCGGTTGAAGTTGATACAAACAAAATCAGTAGTGCAGATTATAGCATGATACTCTGCCCCCCTAATTTGCTTGACTAAAACAGGGAACTTCCCTGGTTTGCAAGTCGAATCAAAAGGCTGAGTAAATATGTATTAATCTAGTTTTGAAGGCTAAAACCAATTGAATCCCTGTGGGACTGTACATTAGAATGCTCTTTTCCCTGTTGTGCTTTTTTTTTTATTCTAGGAACTGTAAGTAGCCCTGCACCTTGTGAATCAAGCAGATGTGCTGTGGGTTGTATTGCTTAATAAGTTCACTCAAATACTGTGGAGCCATGCCATGCAACACTTGCCATCTTTGTAATTAATGCAGAATTTAATTTGCAGCCAGTGCCGTGATTATAGAACAGGACTAATATGCCCAATCTTTCTAGTTTTAGCTAGCACTCAAGCTGCTGCATTTTGATCCAACTGATAGATAGACAGATCACTTTATTAATCCCAAAGGGAAAGTCAAGAATGAAACTGAAGCTTGCTTATAGATCTAGCAGAACATCCAATGAGAAGGGCATTGCAATAATTGTCAGAAAGTATATTTCTTATTTTGTGTGACTCTGAATCCATTGTGATTACCAACTTTTTTTACAACTGGTCTGAGAGTCACAGAGGAAGCATTAAGGTGTAACACAAGTTTAGACAACTTATCCCTCACTAGCTTGGTTCTGACAAGAAATACCTTATATTTGAATTTAATAGGAGAAGGTTACATGACAAGTTACATATTTGATTATGTTTACACACTCCTCAGTCTTACCAGTTGTGTGAATATTGTTGGGTTTGGCTGATATAATTTTTCAATTTCAGTTTTCAATTTCAGTTGCCACTGTTATGCAGACAACACACTATTTTTATACACAAGTCTTTTAACACCTGCTGTATTTTCTAGCTTTTCCAGTAAAATAATAACTGCACCAACTTTAATAAAACAGGAAAAGAGATGCATCAATTATCAGTAGACATTAATAGATCATTATTTACCTTAATTTATGCAGTATCAGTACTATGGTTGGGTCTTAATCCTAATTAAAATGTTTTGTGAATATTATTTGAGTGATCTGAGATTAAGTCATTTTGTGATACAACAGCAAGCTTATCAATGTCAATACCAAGAGTTAATTAATATTAGATCTAAAGTGTGTTTACAGCAGTGAATAGGTCCCATTACACTCTGGGTGATACCCAAAGATTCAAAGAGTCAAATGTGTTTTTAAGTGGATCATGCTTATATTTATCATGAATATTAAAATCTCCAACAATTAAGGCATTATCAGTTGATAGTACTAACTTGGAAAGAAAGTCAGCATATACTCAAAGAATCTCAGACTAGGGATGAGGGGACTGGTAAAAAGTAATTACCTTAATCATATTTGTTTTTTTATCTGATGATTAATTAGCCATATCAGAAGCAAGTAATTGAAATGAGTTAGCTATATTAGTTGTTTTTACAGTACTACATATGTCTTTGTTATAAATTGTGGCTACTTCTCCTCTACAACCATAAAGACACGGTTAATGTACATAACATTAATGTACATGTACATCCGGGAGGCGCTGCTTCATTTAAACCTAGATACTCATTAGGATTAGGCCGATTTTCAGTTAGATAATTAGCATTTAGACACTTATCTGTGATTTTATTTTATATTTAAACTTCTTTAGACACAAGTGATGTTTAGTATTCCCAATTTTACTCTATTATTGTTTTATCAGGACCATTTAGATTTATGCTAATTAGGTTATTAAAACATTTTAATAACCCTTAAATTAGGTTATTAATAGTTTTTGAGAATTCTTGAATTTACAAATTATGCATTTTATTTACAAATAAAATCTCTCAGAACTCATTTTGTGCAATTACTATGCGTTGTGTAGAACGTCTATTTATACCTGTGTGTCTAGGTTACTGGGGTGAATACCATCATACTTAAAGCAAGAAGGACAATTCCAAAAGAGAATAAAATAGTGCCTCCTGTAGTCAGCTGTGCAGACTCAAGGTGTGGCTAAAGCGACCACTTCCTCTTAACAGAGTTGTAATAAGTCTAGCAATGAAAACACATTTTCCACAGGACACAAAAAACAGCTTAATAAAGTTCTGTTTCAGGAATTCTGACCTCTGGTCCCAAATATTATTACATTTATCATGAATAATCACACTGTGCACAGAAGTGTACTGGAACTGGGAAGCTGTAGAACGTCTACAACTTTGGTTTCTGACAGTGTGAATTTTAAGAAAAAAGTGCTATTACCCAATGCAGCATTAAAACTGCACTAATACTCACTGAATGCCCCAAAAGTAAATAAATACAACCACATGAGACAGGATTCAGTAGCAATCAACTAAACAAACTAACTTATGCTATGAGGCAAGAGCGCTAGGAGGAACTGCAACCATGGAGAATGTTTAGCTTTTTGGTCCATTAATGTGCCATCACATGATCACAGATTGATGATTGTTCCTCAAGATCTCGCAACCAATTGAATATGCAGGGGAGGATCACTCATCCTGTTAGATCTTTCTGTCTTTTTTTATCTGTTTGCATAAAGCACCAAGCACTGATTAGCACGGTAGTGCATGAAGACCACACCAGGTCACCTTTTTCCACTGCTCCATGGTTCAGTTCTTATGCTTATTTGCAAGTTGTATAAACTTTTGGGTGTGGACAGAGGGCTACACATCCCCTTATGCTTCTCTTTGTCAACAGTTTGTGCTACAGTAGGTGTGGGATCAAACCAACTTGGTGTATGTAAATGTTCTGACACGCTGGACACGCTGAAAGTGAAATTATCAGTTTGTAAAACTGTCAGTTTCTAAAACTTTAGCTTGTTGACATTCACAATTTAAAATATGAGTTTTAAGTGTAAGGTTCTGTGGCGTCAGTAGAACTTATCACTCGTTCCTGGCGTCACAGGCCTTACAGAGCAGCAATGAGCGTGGCCTTAAATAATTGGTCAGCTCGTTAGGGCAAACTACCTGCAGCTGCGGTTCCCTTATTTAAGGGAGCCTCGCCAGGCTGCAGGCGTCGCACCTTCTGCCTTTGTTTCCTTTTTTTTGTTTGGCACTTCGGTGTCCGTGAGGGCTGATGACGGCTCGCTCACATGCCTTTCTAAGGGCCAGACGGTACCCCGGGTGGCACAAGGCCATTAGGGTGTGTAGACCGCAAGGTCGAGGTAGTTAGTCTTTTGCTTTTGCCTCTCTTAGAATTAGCATGATGCGACGCCGTGCAGCCCTCGTGCTGCTTTTGTTTTAACGTTAGCATTTAGCACTAGCGGTTTCACTCAGTGCCGAGCAACGGCACTTGTGGTGATCCCTGCTATAGTGCACTTAAATATTATTGTCACCGGATTCCCAAACCGTTGGGTGGCGACTCCGTTAAGCGTTCGGTTGTTCCGCCAACAACCCCGGTTCGAATCCGTATCTATGAGCTTGTCTAACTGAGTGTTTGACTGGTTCTCTTGCTCTCATTTGGCAGCGCGTCCACGCTTTCTTAGGACTAGGTGGTACCCCTGGTGGCACAAGGCCATTCGGGTGTGTAGACCGCAAGGTCGAGGTAGTTAGTCTTTTGCTTTTACCTCTCTTAGAATTAGCGTGGCGCGACGCCGTGCAGTCCTCGTGCTGCATTTATTTGCAGCGCTAGTGATAGATTCCGAAACCGTTGGGTGGCGACGCCGTTAAGCGTTCGGTTGTTCCGCCAGCAACCCCGGTTCGAATCTGTATCTGCGAGCTTGTCTAATTGACCCTTTGACTTTCTCTCTTCTTTTAGATCGGTGTGCTTCCACTGCTGCATCCACAAGCGAACTGTCCGCCGATCACCCTCTACACTAGCCAACCGCCGTGCTGGGGCTAGGTTTCCTTCGGAGGTTCTCTATCTCCGCGTCAGCTCGCTGTAGCGCCTTCAGCGCCTACACACACTCCTTTTCCTGCGCCAAGTTAGCGTGCTGGTAACGCGCCCGGCTCCTACCCACACGACCGGGGTTCGCGTCCAGCAATCTTTATTTTCCCCTTTTTGGTTTATGCGCCCAGCGGCATCCATCGGGGTTCCTGATTGGTTTTTGTTTCTGTTTTGTGTTTATTATTTTCCATTTTAAAAATAAAATTTTGTTTATTTCAATCTCCGCACTTGAGTCCTTTCTCTCCCACGTAACATTAAGTACTTTTTTGTGTGTTCTCATTGATTCGTACATTAGTTTTACTATTACTATTTACTAGTTTTACTATTAATGTGGTAACATTTTAGATTTTTTTATGCCTTGCACTGTTTATGCGCGAGTGTGCTTGCCATGGCAAATCGAGTCAAGTCAAATTTAACATATTTCTCATTTCTATGTATTTGCTTGTATTTTATTCAAACAATTATGAATTATTACTAAACTATTTTATAACTGATTTCAATACAAAATTGCAAATAATTTAGTCTACATCTACTGTTCATAATATTGCAAATAGATCTCAGTCAGTGTAGGGCAAAGTCAGAAAGCACTGTTGAATGTGTGTGACCTTTGAACTCTCAGACAGCATTGCATGAAACTGTAAATATAGCCAGCTGGGCTCAGGAGTACTTCAGAAAACCATTGTCACAACACAGTTTACTCCTGCATTAAGAAATGCAAATTGCTTAGTAATAAGCTCATGTCATTATGATAGTTATATCTATGTCATGATGGCTTTGTTATAGAAAATTGTTCTGGTCATCATTGTCAGACATTATTTAATCTTTTTGCAGACGACTTCAACGATGAGGAGGATGTGCAATCCTTTGGCTACAAAAGGTTTGGTGAGTATCCCAATGGCTGTTTGTCTTGTGGTATAAAGAAATGCCTTTTCCTTTCTGGTGTTGTGGTGTGTTTTGTGGTGGACTTTATGTCTAAAACAGATGCCTATATTGAGCATGGGGTCATGTTCCAGTTTCAACTAATGCTAGAATCATTAGCCCATTTGAAGTACACTGGTGTGAAGAGATCTCTTTGTAAGCTAGTGAATGACCTTATATACGTATATATCAACTAAAAGGTTTATATATCTCTATTTGTAATTTAAATGTACGTTTTTTTAGTTAGTGGCTTTATACATTTTAGAGATGGTTAATTGTAGTTTTTCATAGTAAATAACAAATTAAATGTTTTGCCACATTTACCATAAAGAGATGCAATACTACTAACCGAAGTCACACCAGTTTTGCACCAACAAACTAATACAGGAACTTTATTTAATTCATCTTAGTTTTTAAGGTAGTCTTTTCAATAAGTTTACTAAAATGTTTTATAGTTCTAGTTAATTATAATAAATATGCTCAAAAATATAAGACTGGCTGCCAAAAATTCTTGACAGTTAGTGTTGCATGGTGTAGTATGCACATACATGTCCATGCTTCGTAGTGTCATGTCATCTAGTTATAAAAGTGTCCACTAAAATGTACTAAAAATTTCTCTCCAGCAAAAAATCACATACATTCACTGTCATTTAATAATATGTTGAGTTTAAGTTGGTTAATTTATTTATAAAAATAAATAAATAAAAATAAAAAACCTTAGTTGAAGATTTATTTGTGGTCGGTACTGCTCTAGCTAATAAAAGATTTGGGATATTATTAGTTAAAACTATTTTAGTTCTAATTCATCTTTTCGTCAGATTTGTTTTATAGATAGCCAGAATATTAGAAGATTTATGGCATGAAATGTGATCCAGGTCCAGAAAAGGCTGGAACCATTGTAGATCTGCTTTTTTAAACTTACAGGAAATAACTGGAGTTTTTCCTCTTTGGTAGTCAAAGTGGAAATGAAAGATCTGAAGAAATACAACAGATTTGTGAAAATAAATGCACAGAATTGGACCTCTTCTGTTGCCTTTAAATGGCTTTAATTATGAGGTGCATACATTTGTTTAAGTTGACAAACTTTGTCAGTAATGGAAGGTATCTGTATCTGATAGTGTGCACATTTTAAGTTTGCACATATTGAGTCTCTGGAAAAAAGTAACCTGATCCACTACTTACCTTAAGATCTGTAAGATCTGAACTGTTTGATGGGTGTCCATTGAGAGATTCTCTTCCAACCTAAATACTTGCTGACTTGCATTCTGCATTTGGTTGGGAGGGGGTGTTTAACTTTAAGAGTAGTAAAAACCAGGAGTGTCAGGGTTGAGTGGCTGGACCCCTGCTGTGTTCCCTGCTGGATCAAGGAAATTTGGGGCTAAAGGGAGTTGAGCCCAGAGATGTTGTAAGTAGATACTGGTATCCTTGCATGACCCTTTTTGTTGAGCCAGTAAACAGATGGGTAGAAAAATTTTGATATTTAATGAAGGCAAAAGGCCTTAAAATCCAGTGACAATCTCCACTTCCTCCAGTGAAGATAATCCTTTTGCCAAGATGTTTACAATCTTTATAGCTTTATGTTAAAAAATGTTAAGTTGTATGACTTAACAATCGAATTATGAATCTATGCTGTACAGTTTACATTTCTATACTGGCTTACAAGTTATAAGAATTCTCATTTTTACAAAAACTGCTTTAATGTACAAAATATGTTACATTTACTGTAGTAATAAAAAACAGGTATATTTTCATGTTGATTTTAAGATTATGAGTTCTGAAGTGCAGCTCTCACTCCTGCCAGAGAGGAAAATTCTCACCGAAAAAAAATAGGTTCTTCTGTGCAGTCATTTGTTGTGTTTGGCTTGAAACATTGACGTCTGCATTTGTAGTTATTCTGTTTCTTGACTTTTTTTATTTTGTTGCCGTGTTGTGTGTTAGTACAACAGCAAGTGAATATAAGAAGACTACCAGATATTTTCTTGCTTTTATGTAGCACGTTGAGTCATGCAAATGAGATAAACAAGTCAAATAAACATGTTATAAACAAGTGGCATTACAGTGAGATGATCCAGGAATCATTAGCAGCAGTCTGGATTAAACTGCATTATTATTTAACCCCGAGCCTCAGTACTTGGTGAAACATCTTTTTAAATTTGGGAAATTCTTCTCTTGTGGAATATTCACCAATTCGTCTCATGCTTCCAGTTTGTTCAGATTTGATGTTTTTTGTGCTGCAACTTATTTTTTTTTAAATCCCACCAAACATTTTCTATGGAACTTAGATCTGGAGACAGAGAAGGCCACTTTAGGATATTCCAGGACTGATTCCTTACCCAGCTTTAGTTGACTTGGAGGTGTGCTTAGAATTATTGTCTTGCTGGAAGGTTCAGTTATCACCAAGGTCCAGTTTTAATGAACAAGGCATACCATTCTTTCTCAAAATGCCTTTGTATTTCTAATAATCTTTGATGCCAGTCACATGGTCAAGATTCATTAGAGTTTTGATACATTACACCATGGAATTGTGTCCCAGAACTTGTGTGTGTTGTAGAGTCTGGCCATAAGGTTTTTGGTGAGCAGTATTACGTAGTGGTTAAACAATTGTAACATGGCAGTATTAACAAAAAATATCCTGCTTCTTTAAAACACTACATAATCCATTTCCTTTGCTTATTTGCTGTATCAGTCAACTGGTAAAGACTTCATTTAAAGCAAAATCCAGCACAGCAGAGAAGTTAGGACTTAAAAGTCATATTTTCTTTGGGGGAAAAATCAAACAGACAGTTCTCAAAAGAGGACAAATTACTTTCAAGTTAAGCTCAGGATGCTTTAGTGAACTGCCTGGCAATCAGCGAGAATCAGTGTGCTGTGGGGCACAAATAAAAGTGAACAAATGACTCCTACAGTTCCAGTGTAAAGCTTAAAAGTAATGTCTAAACTATTTGTCTTCATCAGATATTTTGTGACATATGAAGGAGATGATCAGTAAGATGACAATGGGTTTTAGGTTCTTAGTTTGTCAGAAAGATAGATTATATCGTGTAAATGTGTTTTATATTTGTGGTCTTTAATATTCATGAGTGCCAATTTAGCTTAGCTTGCTACCAGTTGTCATAGACATGTCTACAAGTGAGGCAGACTGTCAATAATCATTTAACTGTTTAATAGTTTAAACTATGCTTAAGGTTTGATTTTGATAAACTTATTATATTTTTTCTTATATAATTTTTTGGATGAAAATTCACGTAGTAAAGCAGGCCTTTCATTTTCCCCACCCACACACAAAAACACACACAGATCAGGAATAGTTAAGACAGTTCATATAGCGTCACAGCAGCAGACCTCTACAATGCTCTCGCCCCTAAAGAGTGCCCTTGTAACAGGCAGTCATACAATCGAGTATCATGCTATGATAAATGGATGTGGCGTGTCTCCTCCTCAGCAGCCTCTGGCACCCAGTCAAAAACAACACATATTTTAGTGATGGAGCTTGGTGCTTTTTTCTGAGTGGGCTTAAGTTGCTGCGCCATGTCTGATGTATTAATGAAAGTCTTTTGGCTCACTCCTAAGCCAAAACCAATCCCATACTTCCTGGCCTGCAAAAAAAGTGCAAGGAAAGTATGATCTGTATTTTCATTTGCTCTGTTCGTATTCAAAAGCACTGTTTACTGGAGATATCATCTTCAGATCTTTCCAGAGCAGAGGCACTGGGCTTATTTTTTAAACATTGTTCATTTTGGTTGTGCATCTTGCTCATATTTTATTTACTTTTTGTATTTGCTGTTTGTATTCTGAATCATGGCGATTGAAGTGGTAATATACAGTACACTGCCTGGCCAAAAAAAGGTCACCACCTGGATTTAACTAAGCAAATAGGTAAGAGCCTCCCATTGGATAATTACTGCATGAGTGATTATGTTTCAGCTGGCAACAAGTTATTTAACCCTAACTGATGGAATGAGTAGCTTCTCATTTGTTAAACAACCATGTTGAAAGACACATCCTGTGGTCGTGGAAAAGATGTTAATCTGTTGCAGAAGGGTCAAATTATTGGCATGCATCAAGCAGAGAAAACATCTAAGGAGATTGCTGAAAATACTAAAATCGGATTAAGAACTGTCCAACGCATTATTAAAAAGTGGAAGGACAGTGGGGGAAACATCATCTTTGAGGAAGGAATGTGCTGGAGAAGACTTTGCGCAGTGGTCCAAATCTCCCATCATCAATACAAGATCTTGGGGAAAAATTTATGCAACTCTGGACAGAAGTAAATGTTGTGTGGTTGTTCTTGTAAATTTAGTTCTTATAGTTCCCAGCTAGGATAGTAAAGGGACTTTGATCATTTATTCACTTAATCAGATGTTTTACATACTTTTGAGACTAATCCACTCATACTACCTCTCCCTAGCATAGGTGATGAACTTCGAGAGTTATCATAGAGGACTTACTCAGACAATATAGTTCTACTGTACAATCAGCATTTATAGACAGAGAAAAACAGTCCACTCTTCCTCCTGTTTGTGCACTAAGGAATTTTTTTCTATTAGCTGATAACTGACCATCAGTAGTAGCAAGCTTATAGCATCGCTTTACAATCTATTTAAATTTTATTAGTACAATATGACAAACAAGAAGAATTTTGTCAGGTTATAAGGGATTTTCTACAGGCACCTTAGTGTATGCTGCACTTTGCTGTAGTTCTAGTAGTACTGGCTGGTCGTAGTTAACCTCGTCTGAGAGTTAAAAACCACCGAACCTCCATACTTGATGTTTGGGTGCAGTATGAAGGTTTGGAGGTTTTTAACTCTCAGACGAGGTTACAAGATCCCACACAGCTAAAAGAATGTTCTGATTAAAAACTGCTGTTCTGGCTTGTTTCTTTGCTGAAAGTGAAAATCTTTTTATATAAAACTTAAGCCACACTTTTGGGATACCATTTGAATTTGCATTTGACTATGCATTCTAATAGGAAAATATCACTACTGGTATTGTGCTGTGTATAGCAAATAGTAAAATATGTGTAATTGAATCTGTATAAAATAAGTTGAACACAGTGCACTAAAACCTTGCAATGAATCAACAAATTTGTAATGAGGATTGTTTTGGGATAGTGCATCCATTTAAATATAGACCATGAACAAGCAGTGTAAAAAGTCCCTTTTATTCATCTTCAAAAATCAATTATTTTTGATTGTTTTTTCTTTTTCTGAGATCCACATGCCAGATACCAGAATAATACAAATTGGTAAAATTTATGCTTATTAGAACAGCCATTGGCATATGTGGCATTACATGCTGGAGTAAAAATCCACCTGCCAGTTATGCTTGGTGTTCTTTTCACAAACTCTCTATTGCACACTACCCTCACATTAATTTAAAACTGCTAGCATACGTGATTTTATTTCACAACATTTTTTCAGTTTATGTCAGTGAGGTCATTGCACTGAGTTTCCCTGGAGCCTCTTTAAAGTAGGTGTTCTTCCTATGAGCTTGGCATTATTATTACCCATATCTCCTTAGTAAGCATAGTTAGAACCATGGCTTCTTTGCCAAAGCAGGCCTAGCTTGTTGGATGTCATAAATTAATAAATGCACTGCTTGAATGCATGTTAATCCGTATTACTTTATTTTGGCGGATTATAATGGCATGAGACCTTCAGGCCTGTGTTAAAACATGGACCCTTTCTGGCATGTGGTTTTGCTTTACTGGCAATGACTCATGACTCAGTATTACTCATGCTAATATGCTAGCTCCAAAGCACAGATGATGCAAGAGTGAATGTAGGAAGCATATGTTGTGTGTATAAACTTTCTGTTTTTATTAGAGCTGCAACAATTGATTTTGAATGTATATTTTAAACACCTTACATTTTAAATCTTTGAATGTACTTCAGGGATAAACATGCCCTTTTAATGAAAACTACAGCAATTTGTTTGTGTTACTAATGATTCACTTATTTATTTATTTTCATGAAATACTTTATCCTAGTCAGCATTGCAGAAAAACATTACAAGGCACGACCACCACCACGAGTACAAGGCACAACCACCCCCTGGACAAGACACTAATCCCTTGTGGAGCAACATGCACCAGTTCACTTACATTTAGAGACAACTTAGAGCTGAATGTGAAATGTGGAAGAAATCCAGAGTACTAGGAGAAAACTCAGACAGGTATCAGGAAAACATGCAGATATTAGATAAGGAATGAATCACCCAAGTTTTTTTTAATGTTGCGTTCCTGTCAGCTTACACCAGTCCATTTTTTTTAATTTTTACAGAGTAAAGGAATACGTTAGCATGACCGTGACCCTGAATAGGATAAAGCGGTGGTAAAACAGACAATGAATAAATAAATGAATGTTAGCATGAGTAATTAAATCAGAACAATAACAATGTTATTGACTGTGTCTTTTACCCAGTAGCCTAGGACCCACCATGCAGCATACAGAAGTTGTACGACCTGCTGGTTTTGTCCTGGTACCAGATACCACAGGACCCCAGCTGGGTTGGAGTGGGTTTTAACTTCACACTGGCTGAATGTTTTGGCTGACCAGTTATAGTCTTAGTTCTCATAATGCATCAGTAATGTAGAAACTGTGATTTTTCTGTTTAATGGTATGTTCTAGGCTTGTTTAAACCAATACATATCTATGTTTAAACTAGTTAAGACAGAAACATTATATTTTGGAGTTTGACTTCCTGTCTGAGTCTGTCTGTCTGGATTGTCTTGAATTGTTTTTGTTGGGATGGGACATTCTCTGCACATCTCTTTTCCTGCCTGCTGCTTTGGATTAGTTTAAGTGACTGGTTTGATGGTGTGTGTGTGTCTTATGATAACACAAAGCAAATGGTTCCCCTGGAGCCAGACGTAATTATCTCCAAACCTGCCACTAAACTGATGTCAGGCACAACCTCTGTCATACACTATATGGACAAAAGTATTTTCAGCCTCACTGAAAAGCCTCGAAATGAACTGGAACATCAAATTAGGCTTTCTTGGCCCAGCTATGCACATGCTCTGTTGACTGAATGGTCAGGTGTCTAAATACTTTAGGCCATATAGTGTATAATAGTCATTTCACTCAATCAAGGGTGATGATGATAACACATGTAATTCATCACATCTTTACAGGGTACTGGCACCAGCTTTTTGGGTATTAAAACATTTTTTCATCTGTCAGGTTTCTTCCAAATTTTAAAGCTCGTAGTTTTTTTTTGCACAAGGGCATGGTCACATATGGAAACAATTGAGCTAAAAACAGTCCGCACATGGCCCAAAAACCTTGCCAATGTGTTAAGCAACAGCTTGTTGACTATAGCTGAGCTCATGAGAGGACTTTATTCATGCTCATCTGTTCTGTGCTTTTAAGGTGATGTCAGTATGTTTAGGTCATTAGGGACCCCCCCACAAACCCACCACCCCCACCACCTCCTCGAACTTATAGATCAGTTTATGATTGAAATAGAAAATCTGGCAGTAGTTTAATTCATTTTGCTTCCAGTGCAATTGTACACCTCTGTGCTTTACCATATCACACCGCATGCTGTTTAATACTGACTTAATCAGATTACTCAGAACAAGGCTAATCAAGTATTTAGCTGTTTTGTTGCCTAGGTGATTATATACAGTGCCTTAAAAAGTGTCAAATATAAGTAAGAGTCTTTCTGAAGTGGATCTACAGAACATGATTTATGTAAAATGTATGGAAGATTTATGTAAGTATTTATACTCCTTGACTTTATACTCTGACCTTTGACAAATTAAGATTAATATAAAAAAAGCATTTAAATTGTGTCAAGGATCTGATCATAGAAAAGAATGCAGGGCCATCTTAAAGAAGTGAATTAAACATATGATGCCAAAGTAATTACTTAAAAAATAATCAATAAATGCGTATGTGTTAGAATGTCTGATATCAAAATTGTGTTTCTGATGAACTGGGGAAAATAATAACCAGAATACTTTCTCAGACTCTTTAAGAAAGAATTACAAAAAAGAAACCCCTACTGAAAAGCATACACTTGCATTTGAAAGACTTCCTGATGAACTTCATGCCTGAAGTTCAAGTATTATGTGAGACATAAGTTGTCGACACACATCTGCCATGTAACACCATTCATACTGCAAAACAGCTTGCAGTAGCATCATGTTTTGTGGTGCTCACAGTTAGGATTAATGTGAAAGTGAATGATGCAAATAAACTGTGTAATTTAAAAATTGTAGTTTGAGGTGTAATTGATACAAATCCCAAGTTGTGACAATCACAAAGGTGATGGGGTATTTCCTTAAATGAACACACATTTCCACAACTGCTTTTCCACTGCTTTCATTACAGTGAGAGGATGTCAATGCCACAAGGGTACTGTTTAGCAAAGTAGTCCCTGCATCCCAACTGTAATTTGAATTGGCATTTTAGATGTTTATCCTTCAGTCATTGGAATAATGGTGTATCAAATGTTCTCATGCATCCTTTGATTCATGTTGTGTTTAATAGGTTCCAGATGAGTCTGCTCTCTTTAAAGAGCAAAAAACCTGTTTAAAGTTTTAAAAAGCAAACAAACTGGATTTAATACAGAGTCAGGGCAGTAGAGTGCAGGAGATCTCTGACATAATGGTGTGGTAATTTGTCTCTGTGGTATTTGGGAGTGTTTGCTTGTTAACATTCCACAGTTTGATTGTTGGTGCATTTATTGTTGGTGTTGTCTATTTGTCCCAGAAGTGCACAGCAATAAAATGAGTAGTGGAATTGGAATGAGCCGGTGCAGTGTCACTTTGAGAGTTGTGTAATATAATTAGTTGATATTTTGTTTTTCTTTATTATTTTCCAATAAAACAGTCTTTCCAGCTGGAGCAAAGATATGCTTACTCGAGCTGATTGCACAAGGTTAAAATTAGAAAGAACAACACAAATGAACTACAGATTCAGCTAATAAAAGTGCTTACAAATTTGATGTAAAAGCTAATGTAAGCTGGCAAAGAGACACACTGCTGTGTTCAGTTTAGCTGAAAACAAAGAATGTCTTCGTTCAGTGTAAGAATGTTTGTGGGTTTGCTGTTACCAGGAAACTTTGTGTAAATACCTATCTGTTTTCATTAAATTTATAGTAAAAAGTCCCAGAATGCTGTTTTCCACACCTCTGGTGCCTAACATTGGACTTGTAGTGTGCTTTATATCTAGCTTCAAGTCTGTTGGAAACAGTTTATTTTCCACTCAAGCTCTTAGTAAAGCTGCATCAAAAAGCTACATCCCACTACAGCCAATGTAAGGTAATACTCATTACAAACAAAACATCTGTTGGATCAAGTTTAGATCACTCTGACTTATGAACTAGTTTATGTGAAGAACATCAAATTAGTCGAACAGTAAAAACTTTATTTTAAACCTCCACCAATGAGTTAGACATGACATTGATCTCACAATATCATTTGTGGTCAACTAGATTGAACGTGCACTTGCATTTCTTTATTTCTCATTGGTAGCAACTCATATCAACAGCTGTTGACAGATGGTGAAATCTGTAGAAAAAACTACTTGATTAGTTTGTTACAAGAAAAAAGTGTAATAAAATAATGTAATGTAACTGGGTGACATCTTAGCATTTACAGTTATTATAGAAACAGTTTACATATACTTTTTCTGTTGCTGAATGCTTATAACACATTGCACAAATTTACGTTCCTTCATATGTTTATTGTGAAGTTTCTAAAAATATGCTAAAATAGATTAATTTGGTGAATTAAAAAGTTATGCACTGTCATTGTCCTCTAACTCCTTGATAGTGGTGTTGTGATTAATGATTTACAATAGATGCTCAAAAACACCAGCCCCCATTCCAAAAACAAAACCTTAAAACTTGAATAAGGTTTGTTGCTGATCACATAAAACCTTTAGGCCTATGGTGTTGTAAAGATAGCTTGACTTTGCACAGTGTTTCTCATGTTCTAGCTGCTTGTCATTCATAGCAGGCCTGTTTCTGCTGGTCTGAAATACATCAGACCATCCTGAAAAATTTCTTTTTTTGTAAGAAAATGGTGATTTTTATATGGGTAGAGAGAATAGTCGATTCTATTTGTTAAGAAGAAATTAGAAGGCTATGCCACAAGGTAAAATAACGTTATAGAACATTTAACATTATTGAAGTTTTCTGGACAAAGAAGTGTGTTAGTTATTCAACTGCAGAAAAGAACACTTGCAAAAACCCTTAAACTGCTGTAATATACTCTAAACTGTAGATGCACACATTGGAAAAAGTGTTAACTTAAACTTATATTATTGATTATAGTAACAAAACTGTGGTTTTCAGTTTTTCTTTATAAAATATATTTCATTAATATTAATATGATTCACAGTAGACACACAGACACATCAGTTTTAGGGTCATGAGAATCTTGTTTCAAACCTTGCCTTTGAGTCTGTGGGGAGTTTGGTATATTCTTTCTATGTCTGCTTGGGTTATCTCCAGATACTCTAGTTTTCTTCTCAAAAGGCTAAGAAATTGCTGTAAATGTGCTTCAGGTGTAAGTATGGGTGTGAATGGATATAAGTGTCATGCCCTGTGAAGGATTGTCAAGGGGTTTAAAGGGGGATAAAGTTTGTAAAGATGAAAGGTTAAAAATGAAAAAATAACTGAACTTGTTTACATTTACATTTTAGGCTTTAATTATTTAAATGTGTGGTGATTGAAATATTTGAATGACAGGCTTTAAGAATTAGAATTTATTATAATGGGGAGACTTTTTACTTATGCAGTCAATCTGTGCCATAGTAAAGCTTTTTTTTCTTCCATCAGTGTTCATAAGCTCTACTTCAGGTACAAGCAAAGAAAAAAGAATTGAGGAATTTTTAGGCTGACTTCCTGAGTCCAAATTAAACACAGCTGTTTTACAAGCAGGGATGAGAACCTCAACATTCTTTTACCCTCTCCTCTGTCTCTCTGTCTCCACCTACTATTCTCTGTCCTTAACCCCCTTTTTATCCAGCACTAGCTCCACACCAATCATTTTCAACCCTTATTTATTTTTAAACTCTTTCAAACTCCAGCAACAACATTAAATTAAGAATGTTTATGAGTACTACCTACAGTGTGTCATTTAAACCACCAGAGCTAAGGTTTTTTGGTCAGTAGGAGGAAATTGATCACCTTCCTTCTCTTTAATTTCCAGTTATGTCACTGAGAAGATATCAAATTGGGGTCTGCCATAGCTTCAGCACCTAATATTTATTTAATTTGTTGGAATTTCCTGGTCCAACCCCTGCAGCCGAAGACAGATGTTTTAATCAGCATCAGATTTTTTTGTTGCTTTTGGAGGTTTTTTGTTTTCATAAAGCATATGCCTTTTAATTGTACCTACACAATGATGTATGTGTTTATGTTTATTTATAGGGCAGTTGTAGCCTAGCGGTTAAGGTACTGGACTAGTAATTAAAAGGTCGCTGGTTCAAGCCCCGCTGCTGCCAGGTTGCTGCTGTTGGGCCCTTGAGCAAGGCTCTTAATCCTCAATTGCTCAGACTGTATACTGTCACAGTACTGTAAGTCGCTTTGGATAAAGGCGTCTGCTAAGTGCTGAAAATGTAAATGTATATGAACTTTTGTATAAATACTTTGTAATATAGTCAGTGTTACATAAACACTTCATGGACCTCTCTGTTCAAATCCTTGTGTATTAATATAGAGTTTACCCCATGGGACTGTAACAGCCTTTAGGTTTTTTTGTGGAAACCTTTTCACAAGAGTATGAAGTGTGTGTCTAGGAATTTGTACCTTTTCAGTCAAAAAGCATTTGTGTGGTCAGGCACTGATTGAAAAGATTCATTCTAATTAATTCTAAAGGTGTTCAGTGGGGTCATGGTAAGGGCTCTGTGCGGGCCATAGATTTTCTGTACACCAAACAAGCATTTTTATAGACTTTACACAAGAACCAAGCAAACAGCAATTCTTATTTTATTTGATAAAAGCATCTTTAACTGAATAAAAAGTATGTATTTGTTATTAGCCATTCATCAATCAGCAGTGTGCAATTCAGAAAAGTGATTTATGCTGTAGATTAAATAACATTGGCATTTATGGGAAAATAGTTTTCTTGCAAAAGACTACAAACAGGGCTGTAAACAAATTTTCCTTAAACAAGACCAACTGGTCTTGTTGTATTTTCCATAGGGACATCTATCTCTATTCTTTCTTGTGATGCTTGTTTTTATGGTCACTGCTCAGCCTTAGCTCCTAAACAAAAACATCTTAGCAAAATACTCTCCCCACACACAGACCACCTCACAAAGATCTTAGTACTAGTAGGGCCACGGAGGCCGTAATTCCCACATCCGGGGCCCTTTGAGGCAATGTTTACACAGATGTTTGGGTCCAAAGATGTGACCTGCCCTCTGCATCCCCTCCATCTTCCTCCTGGAGCTTTCATTAAACCACAACCTGGATGCCAGAGTTGCCACTGTGACCATCTGCTGATGAAGGCCTACATTTAATCAAACTGAGAAAGGGGGTAGAAAGTTAGGGCAGCTGTGGAATGTCTAAATATGTTGTGGTTGTGAATGTTTATTTGCTGAGGCCCAACCACGTCATCTTTAGCTCTACACGACTCCTCCCCTGCCTGCTCAGACAGCCTTTGCTGGCTATGAAGTTAGCTGGCTGTTGCTGAGGCATGACATTACATATAAATCTTGTAGTTGCTCCCAAACACAATGTTCACTTACATGAAACCTTGTTAAAAATACAACTAGTTATAAAATAAGATCCAATATATAATATTAAAATGTTATTACTTTTTCTTTATTAGGAATTTAAAAAAAATACCAGAACATCACATTTAAACCCATGGAAATATTAAGTTGGTCATTCGGTGCTGTAACAGCCTCATCTGGAAAAAATGTTCCAATAGATTTTAAAACATTACTGCAGGCATTCACTTTTACTCAGTCACAAAAGCATTAGTGACTTCAGGCATTAATTAATTAATTAATTAATGGGCCTGTGGTAGCCTAGTGGGTAGGGCTTTGGGCTATCAACCGGAAGATTGGCGGTTCAAATCCTGGCTCTGCTATGTAGCCACTGTTGGGTCCTTGAGCAAGGCCCTTAACCCTGTCTGCTCCAGGGGCGCCGTAAGTTGGCTGACCCTGCGCTCTGACCCCAGCTTCCAACACCAGCTGGGATATGCGAAGAAAGAATTTCATTGTACTGTACATCTGTATATGTATATATGACAAATAAAGGATATCTTTCTTTCTTTCTTTCTATCTATCTAATGTTGGGTAATGCGGCCTGCTTACATTTGCTGTTTAGATTTATTTAACTAGGTTTGGAAGGCTCAATGTAGTCCAGTTAAGCTCGTATTCTAGTGCTAGATAGTTAATCCTGCTTCACCAAATCTCAAAAATAATGTGTTTAGGAACAACACATACAATATATTGTGCTATCACTACTTTAACATGTTTAGTCTTATACTATATTAAAATGTAATATATAAAGTCTGTTGATTCTTGCATGAACCCAGGTAAAGTAAGGTAACTTTGCTAAAAATATAATTTTTATATTTGCTGTTTAAGCTTGTGGAAGCTTGTAGAAAAGTTGTGTCTGATGTATATTAAGGTGAAATGAAGAGTGCACTAACCATTCAAAGTTGAGAAAAGTTCAGGTTCAGAATCAGGTTTCTTCCTGCTAGTATTGGCCACTAAAGCTTGGCATCTAAGTGAAGCGGTTAAGTAACTTACCATTTGCAAGAGAACTAAAAGCTATGCACATTTCCCTTGCAGTACCATGTGACTGCATATGTTTCCGACATTGTACAGCTTATTCTTTTCTTGTTTTTCCTACAGGTATCCAGGAGGGGAATGAGTGCACTAAGTGTAAGAATGATTGGGCGCTGAGGGCAGCCATTGCTCTCCTGTACGTCTTATGTGCATTGCTCACAATAGCTGTGGCTGTCCTAGGATACAAAGGTATGGATTAAGCCTTTTAACGTTCTTGTACAGATTCTTGTACAGAATGTGCAAAAGCAAATATAGGATCTACAGTCAGCTCCAGAGGTATTACAACCACTGTTAAGGATGGATAAAAGATGTTATTTAAAAATGTGGCTTATTAGCTTAATTGTACACTAAAATATGAAAGCCAGCCTTTTACTGAAGGAACAAAAAATAAAAATGACAAACCCATATGTCACAGTTATTGCCATGCCTCTAGATCAGCTCGTCTTATATAATGCATATTAAATTATTAGAGTACAGAACAATCAATCTGAAAGCACCCATTATATTTAATTTTTTGTTTGCCCTCCTTTGTAGGATGGTCATGGCATTTAAAAACCATATTTTTAAAATGGTTGCTGGCATAGACGTGGCATCAACCCCAAAACCTGGCCTTTTTTATAGCTCTATAGACACTGATCATATAATTTAAGGTATTTTTATATATATCGACAACATCTAAATAATCTGTTTATTTAAGTTCTTTTTCTGCTTCTTCTTCTTATTATTATTATTATTATTATCACATTACATTACAAACACCATTTCCAGAAAAGTTGTGACATTTTGTAAATTACAATCATAAAACAGCAATATGAATTATTTGAACCATATGAGTTTTTTTGAACCATTATCTAACTAACAAAATTACAAGAAATGACTTTTTGAGATCATAGGGAGAGGTGAGTTACTGAATCATGCCCATCTGCCATGCCATTAAGGCCAGCAGGGGGCAGTGAGGCCCAGATGACTCATTATATTGGTTCCTTTAACCAACAATCTCTGAGTCTTATTAAGCATAAATTGGCTCCAGGTAGAGATGCTTCTGTTTGATCACGGATTCCTTCACAGAGAATTGCTGTATGCTCTGTTGGCAACCTGTATTTTATCTTTTTCCTGGAACTCAGCAGGTGTCATGGCACTTTTTGTCCATCACAATGGACCCACCCTAAATGTGCGAGTTGCCTCCAGAGGCAGCATGATGGTCCTCTCATAAGTGGGACCCACATATGGATCCATGCTAGGCTGCACCAGAAGGTTGAGTGGCTGTCCTGCTTGATTTTAATTCTGCTTGTTCTGGCTCCTCCTGTTAATCTTTAATCTGAAAAAAGGCTGGTAGGTTGAGCAGCTAGCCTCATTGCGACAACCACTTTAATTCTTTATATATATATATATATATATATATATATATATATATATATATATATATATATATATATATACAGTGTATCACAAAAGTGAGTACACCCCTCACATTTCTGCAAATATTTCATTATAACTTTTCATGGGACAACACTATAGACATGAAACTTGGATATAACTTAGAGTAGTCAGTGTACAGCTTGTATAGCAGTGTAGATTTACTGTCTTCTGAAAATAACTCAACACACAGCCATTAATGTCTAAATAGCTGGCAACATAAGTGAGTACACCCCACAGTGAACATGTCCAAATTGTGCTCAAATGTGTCGTTGTCCCTCCCTGGTGTCATGTGTCAAGGTCCCAGGTGTAAATGGGGAGCAGGGCTGTTAAATTTGGTGTTTTGGGTACAATTCTCTCATACTGGCCACTGGATATTCAACATGGCACCTCATGGAAAAGAACTCTCTGAGGATGTGAGAAATAGAGTTGTTGCTCTCCACAAAGATGGCCTGGGCTATAAGAAGATTGCTAACACCCTGAAACTGAGCTACAGCATGGTGGCCAAGGTCATACAGTGGTTTTCCAGGACAGGTTCCACTCGGAACAGGCTTCGCCAGGGTCGACCAAAGAAGTTGAGTCCACGTGTTCGGCGTCATATCCAGAGGTTGGCTTTAAAAAATAGACACATGAGTGCTGCCAGCATTGCTGCAGAGGTTGAAGACGTGGGAGGTCAGCCTGTCAGTGCTCAGACCATACGCCGCACACTGCATCAACTCGGTCTGCATGGTCGTCATCCCAGAAGGAAGCTGACGCACAAGAAAGCCCGCAAACAGTTTGCTGAAGACATCAGTCCAAGAACATGGATTACTGGAATGCCCTGTGGTCTGACGAGACCAAGATAAACTTGTTTGGCTCAGATGGTGTCCAGCATGTGTGGCGGCGCCCTGGTGAGAAGTACCAAGACAACTGTATCTTGCCTACAGTCAAGCATGGTGGTGGTAGCATCATGGTCTTGGGCTGCATGAGTGTTGCTGGCACTGGGGAGCTGCAGTTCATTGAGGGAAACATGAATTCCAACATGTACTGTGACATTCTGAAACAGAGCATGATCCCCTCCCTTCGAAAACTGGGCCTCATGGCAGTTTTCCAACAGGATAACGACCCCAAACACAACCTCCAAGATGACAACTGCCTTGCTGAGGAAGCTGAAGGTAAAGGTGATGGACTAAACCCAATTGAGCACCTGTGGCGCATCCTCAAGTGGAAGGTGGTATATATATATATATATATACAGTGTATCACAAAAGTGAGTACACCCCTCACATTTCTGCAAATATTTTATTATATCTTTTCTTGGGACAACACTATAGAAATAAAACTTGGATATAACTTAGAGTAGTCAGTGTACAACTTGTATAGCAGTGTAGATTTACTGTCTTCTGAAAAGAACTCAACACACAGCCATTAATGTCTAAATGGCTGGCAACATAAGTGAGTACACCCCACAGTGAACATGTCCAAATTGTGCCCAAAGTGTCAATATTTTGTGTGACCACCATTATTATCCAGCACTGCCTTAACCCTCCTGGGCATGGAATTCACCAGAGCTGCACAGGTTGCTACTGGAATCCTCTTCCACTCCTCCATGATGACATCACAGAGCTGGTGGATGTTAGACACCTTGAACTCCTCCACCTTCCACTTGAGGATGCGCCACAGGTGCTCAATTGGGTTTAGTCCATCACCTTTACCTTCAGCTTCCTCAGCAAGGCAGTTGTCATCTTGGAGGTTGTGTTTGGGGTCGTTATCCTGTTGGAAAACTGCCATGAGGCCCAGTTTTCGAAAGGAGGGGATCATGCTCTGTTTCAGAATGTCACAGTACATGTTGGAATTCATGTTTCCCTCAATGAACTGCAGCTCCCCAGTGCCAGCAACACTCATGCAGCCCAAGACCACGATGCTACCACCACCATGCTTGACTGTAGGCAAGATACAGTTGTCTTGGTACTTCTCACCAGGGCACCGCCACACATGCTGGACACCATCTGAGCCAAACAAGTTTATCTTGGTCTCGTCAGACCACAGGGCATTCCAGTAATCCATGTTCTTGGACTGCTTGTCTTCAGCAAACTGTTTGTGGGCTTTCTTGTGCGTCAGCTTCCTTCTGGGATGACGACCATGCAGACCGAGTTGATGCAGTGTGCGGCGTATGGTCTGAGCACTGACAGGCTGACCTCCCACGTCTTCAACCTCTGCAGCAATGCTGGCAGCACTCATGTGTCTATTTTTTAAAGCCAACCTCTGGATATGACGCCGAACACGTGGACTCAACTTCTTTGGTCGACCCTGGCGAAGCCTGTTCCGAGTGGAACCTGTCCTGGAAAACCGCTGTATGACCTTGGCCACCATGCTGTAGCTCAGTTTCAGGGTGTTAGCAATCTTCTTATAACCCAGGCCATCTTTGTGGAGAGCAACAATTCTATTTCTCACATCCTCAGAGAGTTCTTTGCCATGAGGTGCCATGTTGAATATCCAGTGGCCAGTATGAGAGAATTGTACCCAAAACACCAAATTTAACAGCCCTGCTCCCCATTTACACCTGGGACCTTGACACTTGACACCAGGGAGGGACAACGACACATTTGGGCACAATTTGGACATGTTCACTGTGGGGTGTACTCACTTATGTTGCCAGCTATTTAGACATTAATGGCTGTGTGTTGAGTTATTTTCAGAAGACAGTAAATCTACACTGCTATACAAGCTGTACACTGACTACTCTAAGTTATATCCAAGTTTCATGTCTATAGTGTTGTCCCATGAAAAGATATAATGAAATATTTGCAGAAATGTGAGGGGTGTACTCACTTTTGTGATACACTGTATATATACAGTATATATACAGTATATATATATATATATACACACAGTGTATCACAAAAGTGAGTACACCCCTCACATTTCTGCAAATATTTTATTATATCTTTTCTTGGGACAACACTATAGAAATAAAACTTGGATATAACTTAGAGTAGTCAGTGTACAACTTGTATAGCAGTGTAGATTTACTGTAAAGATATAATGAAATATTTGCAGAAATGTGAGGGGTGTACTCACTTTTGTGATACACTGTATATATACAGTATATATACAGTATATATATATATATATATATATATATATATATACACACAGTGTATCACAAAAGTGAGTACACCCCTCACATTTCTGCAAATATTTTATTATATCTTTTCATGGGACAACACTATAGATATAAAACTTGGATATAACTTAGAGTAGTCAGTGTACAACTTGTATAGCAGTGTAGATTTACTGTCTTCTGAAAATAACTCAACACACAGCCATTAATGTCAAAATAGCTGGCAACATAAGTGAGTACACCCCACAGTGAACATGTCCAAATTGTGCCCAAATGTGTCGTTGTCCCTCCCTGGTGTCATGTGTCAAGGTCCCAGGTGTAAATGGGGAGCAGGGCTGTTAAATTTGGTGTTTTGGGTACAATTCTCTCATACTGGCCACTGAATATTCAACATGGCACCTCATGGCAAAGAACTCTCTGAGGATGTGAGAAATAGAATTGTTGCTCTCCACAAAGATGGCCTGGGCTATAAGAAGATTGCTAACACCCTGAAACTGAGCTACAGCACGGTGGCCAAGGTCATACAGCGGTTTTCCAGGACAGGTTCCACTCGGAACAGGCTTCGCCAGGGTCGACCAAAGAAGTTGAGTCCACGTGTTCGGCGTCATATCCAGAGGTTGGCTTTAAAAAATAGACACATGAGTGCTGCCAGCACTGCTGCAGAGGTTGAAGACGTGGGTCAGCCTGTCAGTGCTCAGACCATACGCCGCACACTGCATCAACTCGGTCTGCATGGTCGTCATCCCAGAAGGAAGCTGACGCACAAGAAAGCCCGCAAACAGTTTGCTGAAGACAAGCAGTCCAAGAACATGGATTACTGGAATGCCCTGTGGTCTGACGAGACCAAGATAAACTTGTTTGGCTCAGATGGTGTCCAGCATGTGTGGCGGCGTCCTGGTGAGAAGTACCAAGACAACTGTATCTTGCCTACAGTCAAGCATGGTGGTGGTAGCATCATGGTCTTGGGCTGCATGAGTGTTGCTGGCACTGGGGAGCTGCAGTTCATTGAGGGAAACATGAATTCCAACATGTACTGTGACATTCTGAAACAGAGCATGATCCCCTCCCTTCGAAAACTGGGCCTCATGGCAGTTTTCCAACAGGATAACGACCCCAAACACAACCTCCAAGATGACAACTGCCTTGCTGAGGAAGCTGAAGGTAAAGGTGATGGACTAAACCCAATTGAGCACCTGTAGCGCATCCTCAAGTGGAAGGTGGAGGAGTTCAAGGTGTCTAACATCCACCAGCTCCGTGATGTCATCATGGAGGAGTGGAAGAGGATTCCAGTAGCAACCTGTGCAGCTCTGGTGAATTCCATGCCCAGGAGGGTTAAGGCAGTGCTGGATAATAATGGTGGTCACACAAAATATTGACACTTTGGGCACAATTTGGACATGTTCACTGTGGGGTGTACTCACTTATGTTGCCAGCCATTTAGACATTAATGGCTGTGTGTTGAGTTATTTTCAGAAGACAGTAAATCTACACTGCTATACAAGCTGTACACTGACTACTCTAAGTTATATCCAAGTTTCATGTCTATAGTGTTGTCCCATGAAAAGATATAATGAAATATTTGCCGAAATGTGAGGGGTGTACTCACTTTTGTGATACACTGTAAGTGAGTACACCCAACAGTGAACATGTCCAAATTGTGCCCAAATGTGTCGTTGTCCCTCCCTGGTGTCATGTGTCAAGGTCCCAGGTGTAAATGGGGAGCAGGGCTGTTAAATTTGGTGTTTTGGGTACAATTCTCTCATACTGGCCACTGAATATTCAACATGGCACCTCATGGCAAAGAACTCTCTGAGGATGTGAGAAATAGAATTGTTGCTCTCCACAAAGATGGCCTGGGCTATAAGAAGATTGCTAACACCCTGAAACTGAGCTACAGCACGGTGGCCAAGGTCATACAGCGGTTTTCCAGGACAGGTTCCACTCGGAACAGGCTTCGCCAGGGTCGACCAAAGAAGTTGAGTCCACGTGTTCGGCGTCATATCCAGAGGTTGGCTTTAAAAAATAGACACATGAGTGCTGCCAGCACTGCTGCAGAGGTTGAAGACGTGGGTCAGCCTGTCAGTGCTCAGACCATACGCCGCACACTGCATCAACTCGGTCTGCATGGTCGTCATCCCAGAAGGAAGCTGACGCACAAGAAAGCCCGCAAACAGTTTGCTGAAGACAAGCAGTCCAAGAACATGGATTACTGGAATGCCCTGTGGTCTGACGAGACCAAGATAAACTTGTTTGGCTCAGATGGTGTCCAGCATGTGTGGCGGCGTCCTGGTGAGAAGTACCAAGACAACTGTATCTTGCCTACAGTCAAGCATGGTGGTGGTAGCATCATGGTCTTGGGCTGCATGAGTGTTGCTGGCACTGGGGAGCTGCAGTTCATTGAGGGAAACATGAATTCCAACATGTACTGTGACATTCTGAAACAGAGCATGATCCCCCCCTTCGAAAACTGGGCCTCATGGCAGTTTTCCAACAGGATAACGACCCCAAACACAACCTCCAAGATGACAACTGCCTTGCTGAGGAAGCTGAAGGTAAAGGTGATGGACTAAACCCAATTGAGCACCTGTAGCGCATCCTCAAGTGGAAGGTGGAGGAGTTCAAGGTGTCTAACATCCACCAGCTCCGTGATGTCATCATGGAGGAGTGGAAGAGGATTCCAGTAGCAACCTGTGCAGCTCTGGTGAATTCCATGCCCAGGAGGGTTAAGGCAGTGCTGGATAATAATGGTGGTCACACAAAATATTGACACTTTGGGCACAATTTGGACATGTTCACTGTGGGGTGTACTCACTTATGTTGCCAGCCATTTAGACATTAATGGCTGTGTGTTGAGTTATTTTCAGAAGACAGTAAATCTACACTGCTATACAAGCTGTACACTGACTACTCTAAGTTATATCCAAGTTTCATGTCTATAGTGTTGTCCCATGAAAAGATATAATGAAATATTTGCCGAAATGTGAGGGGTGTACTCACTTTTGTGATACACTGTAAGTGAGTACACCCAACAGTGAACATGTCCAAATTGTGCCCAAATGTGTCGTTGTCCCTCCCTGGTGTCATGTGTCAAGGTCCCAGGTGTAAATGGGGAGCAGGGCTGTTAAATTTGGTGTTTTGGGTACAATTCTATCATACTGGCCACTGGATATTCAACATGGCACCTCATGGCAAAGAACTCTCTGAGGATGTGAGAAATAGGATTGTTGCTCTCCACAAAGATGGCCTGGGCTATAAGAAGATTGCTAACACCCTGAAACTGAGCTACAGCATGGTGGCCAAGGTCATACAGCCGTTTTCCAGGACAGGTTCCACTCGGAATAGGCTTCGCCAGGGTCGACCAAAGAAGTTGAGTCCACGTTTTCGGTGTCATATCCAGAGGTTGGCTTTAAAAAATAGACACATGAGTGCTGCCAGCATTGCTGCAGAGGTTGAAGACGTGGGAGGTCAGCCTGTCAGAGCTCAGACCATACGCCGCACACTGCATCAACTCGGTCTGCATGGTCGTCATCCCAGAAGGAAGCTGACGCACAAGAAAGCCCGCAAACAGTTTGCTGAAGACAAGCAGTCCAAGAACATGGATTACTGGAATGCCCTGTGGTCTGACGAGACCAAGATAAACTTGTTTGGCTCAGATGGTGTCCAGCATGTGTGGCGGCGCCCTGGTGAGAAGTACCAAGACAACTGTATCTTGCCTACAGTCAAGCATGGTGGTGGTAGCATCATGGTCTTAAGCTGCATGAGTGTTGCTGGCACTGGGGAGCTGCAGTTCATTGAGGGAAACATGAATTCCAACATGTACTGTGACATTCTGAAACAGAGCATGATCCCCTCCTTTCGAAAACTGGGCCTCATGGCAGTTTTCCAACAGGATAACGACCCCAAACACAACCTCCAAGATGACAACTGCCTTGCTGAGGAAGCTGAAGGTAAAGGTGATGGACTAAACCCAATTGAGCACCTGTGGCGCATCCTCAAGTGGAAGGTGGAGGAGTTCAAGGTGTCTAACATCCACCAGCTCCGTGATGTTATGTTCTCAGAATACCATCTTCTCCCTTCGGGAAGAAGATTCAGAATGCCATTGTGTAGATTTAAGAGGTTTAAAAACTCTTTTGTGCCTATTTCCATTACTATTCTTAATTCCAACAGGTGAGCAGAGTAGGGGAGGTATTTTAATGTATTTTATTATGTTGTATGTTTAATGTGTGTTGTTTGATGTTCAATGTTTGTATTGTATAGTATGTCATTGTATGTCTGTATAAACGATATGTAGCTTGGGGTGGCCCAAGTAAAATTTCCCCTAGTGGGACAATAAAGTAAATCAAATCAAATCAAAATGTCATCATGGAGGAGTGGAAGAGGATTCCAGTAGCAACCTGTGCAGCTCTGGTGAATTCCATGCCCAGGAGGGTTAAGGCAGTGCTGGATAATAATGGTGGTCACACAAAATATTGACACTTTGTCTTCACTCATATTCTGATCAAGTTGTAAGCACTGTGCAGGTCCCGTTTTATTAATACCGAGACTTGCTGCTGCAATCGAAAAGCATGATTAATAGAGGGCAAGGAGTAACAATCTTTGATGATATTGCAGTTGAGCCAATGATAGTCAATCCATGTAGGCAAGGAATTTTTGCCACAAAAAGTATTCTATTCTATTCACCAGTAAAAAATAAAGAAGATAAGGATGACTGCTTTCCTAAGCACTTAGGTGAACTTAAAAGTAAAATATAAATTATAAAACGGATAGTTCCGGTCCTAAAATCTGATTGGCTGAGCCGCGTTCGAAGCCATTGTAAAATCCCCGATATACGCACACCTATGACCACCTCACATCATTCCATATTAATACGCCACTGAAAAGAAAAAGTACAAACTTGGTTGAACACTATTTTAAGTCATGTGCTATACATGGAAATGTCCAGATTAATATAAAAACTAATCCTAATAATTAAGCGGGTGTTTCGTCCAAGAAATAGTGCAATACTGTTTGTGGAGGAATGTTTATTGCGAACGTAATGTTCGCCCTCATGTTGCCTAGCAACATGGCACACTCTTAACGGACTACATAATGCCACGGAAGAATGCTTTTTGTAAGTGTTTTTATAAATAAAAACATTTATAAATTGAACATTGTTGTATTTTATTATATTTTATGTTGACCGCCGTTTTATAAAAGCAATAAGCCACTCGAGACCGTGCGTTACTGCTATGATTTTATCACGGGGAACATCCTTCCCCGTGATAAAATCGCAGTAACGCACGGTCTCTCGTGGCTTATTGCTTTATGTAACAAGCTTCAGTTACTCAGTTAATATTTGGGGCATGTGGTTTTCTTTTTTCTTACATTACCCATGTGTATTTTTACCCAAGGGTGCCAATGGTGCTGATGCTGACTGCATTTTAATATTTTGTTTTTTCTAATTTTATCAGATACAGATATGGGTATGGATGACTGGTGTCATGTGTTCCTACAGTTTTCTGATGTTTAGATTAAACAAAACCATTTTTGTCTAAACACTTTTTATGATTTGTCTCCAAGCCAAATCTTTAAGGACATCTCCAACATTTGTTTGACTGTTTGGGTAATATTATGGTCATATGCAGTTGCTACAGATTTGTTCTCTCTTTAATTTGACAAAAAGCCATATATTTTCTTAGAACCCAGATTATGATGTTCTATTTAGCATAATCTTCATGGTCACAAAGTAAGCTAAGTTTCTTTATTGCCTTGGTAAGCTTAAGCATTGTAAAACCGAGGTTTAATTAGGTCTAATTCATAAATGTTCTGTACTACTTCAAAAAAGCTCAAATTTAGAATCATTTATGAGTTGCCTTTGCATGATGTATGTTTTACGCATACTGTTGTTTTAGAGCATTTTCTGGTATATCAGACAGATCTTTTAACAACAGATTCATAAACACAATAAAATTTAAAAAGCATTAAACAAGAACCACTGCCACTGCTTTTATAAAAATTACTGAGACCCCTTACTCTTAACTTCCAGTATGAGGTAAACCAACAAGCTTTAAAATAGACCTCCATGTGAAGATGCCCTGCAAACCATGTCACTGTTTTGTGTTTGGTTATAGACTGACTGGAATGCTAACACTAAATTCCTTACTGTTGTGCATTGAAAGCTCTTGTTTTTGCTGCAGTTTTCAATACCTGTTAAAGTTTACAAATCACTGCTGTCTTTATTTGCATTTTGCCTACTATTCCAACTTTTTGAAGTTTGGTTTGTACTTCTGTTGAGAAACATATCAGTTATAAGATTTTTGGGTTTTGTAGTCATTGATAAGTGTGTTTATAAACACTACAGAATTTAAACCTAAACCATCGTCGAAATTAAAGTCCTACACTGTGTATGGAAAGCACAAAAACAGGCAAGTAAAGCACACAAATTGCTCCCTCTAGTGTTAACAGCAATACATTATACTAACTGTTAAAATAAACTTCTGACTTAATAGAGATGTCATATCGAAATAATCCAAAACTGATTTCCTTCTGCCAGTACATTATTCAGTATGTATTATTAAAAAAACATAAAATAAACACCTCAAAAAACACTAATATCTACTTAATGGCTAAATAACAATCTTCATACACTATATAGCCAAAAGTAAGTGGACAACCCTCCTACTATTTAGTGTTTCGGAAACACATATTATTAATGTGTTCAAAAATAATAAAGAATAAAGAAAAAAATATAAATAATAAAGGCCTAAACCTTGAACCATGAAGCCTTGACCATGACCCCACTGAAATTGTTAGGGAAGAATTAGAATGTAGATTGCAGGCCTTTTTTATTCAACCTTAGTGCTTGACCTCACAAATGCTCTTTTGACTGAACTGACCCAAAACACAAATTTAGGAGGGGGGGGGGATTTGGAATGGATTTGGAATGGGATGTTCACTAATTTACAGCCATATGGTGTATCTTCACTATCACAATTTATTAATTTGTCTTAATTAACAAATGACTTGTCTTTATTAGCATTACGGTGGGTCTAAAGCTTATACAGCTTATTTGAGTTTATTTAGGGCAGGAATAATGCCTGGACAGGTTGACAATTAATTGCAGTGCATCACTCATTTATTCATTCACATTTTAAAGGACATTTTAAAGTCTGTCTTATACCATGACTGAAAACAAGGGTCAAAGACGCAGACCCCTAGGACTGCTGACTACTTTCAGTGTGGAGAGATATTATGATATGATCCCACTGGGTCCTAAGTTAATCAACACTGAGTTGCTTAGTGTAAAAAGGACACATGCAGGGGCCATGTTCATGTTCATACCATGTAAGTTGTCCCAACCTTAAGCTGAATTAAATTTCAAGTTCAGAATTGACTTTTATGCTCAATAAGTCTAATTAAAGAATACATTATTTTATGTTTAATTTAGCCCAGGAATGCAGGCAGTCTTTGGCTTTAAAAAGTTTTTTTTTAATTATGCAAGCACATTTTGATTGTTTAAGGTATATATAGAGGCCCACAGACAAATACACAAGTTTCATTTTTTTGCAAAGTGATAATGTTATTATGTATTATTTTACACTGTAGTACTCCAGCCATTTTAAATCTGTTGTGGCCATTTATGATGATACCATTTGTTGTAATTCGTTCTGTAAATGCTGACTGTGCATTTCTAGCAAAGGGAAGATTCAAGGAAACACAAGCGATATTGTGTTCGTAAATGAAATGGTTCAGAAGTCACCCAGACAGTCAGAGCATGACCCCTGTGTGGCCACTCTGCATTCCAGAGGAAATTAAGTGTCATGTATTTCCTGTGTGTCTGCACATACGGAATACTTTCCCACTGTGAGACCATGAGTGTGATTGCCAGAAAGTGCTGACAATCACAACTGGTTAAACTTCAGTTTTTGTCTTTTTGCATTGTCTTAATTAAAGTTAACATTGTGTTCAGCAAAAGCACTGCAATAAAAAAGAAATTTCTCACAATACGTTGCTAAGGCTGTGGCCCACTCCTTATGACAATCATACATTTTTATGGGATTAAGGTCAGGGTTTTCTGATGGCCTCTCCAGCACCCCCACAACATGACCTGTGCTTCACGGCTGAGATGGTGTTCTTTGGCTTGCCTCCTCCTGTTTTCCTCTATACATAACGATAGTCATTGTAGCAAATAGTTCCAAGTAAGATTTTTTTCCCCATGCAGTTGCAAACTGTAACCTGGATTTTTATGGCAGATTCTAAGCAGTGACTTTTTTCTCACTGAAAAGCCTTTCAGGTGATGTCAGTTTAGGACATATGTTTTACTCTTGAGACAGATACTTTGGTACCTGATGTATGTATGTGAAATAAAAGCTAAATGATTTGTTTGTAAACATTTGTTTTAATAGTTGCTTGTGTCATGTACAAAGTAGATATCCTAAACAACATTAAATAGACATTTGTTATTCTGTTATTCTGGTGAAACTGGTGATTTTACTGCTGGTAAAACTGGTATTTTACATTTACATTTTCAGCATTTAGCAGACGCCTTTATCCAAAGCGACTTACAGTAGTATGACAGTATACAGTCTGAGCAATTGGGCTTTTTCTCAAGGGCCCAACAGCAGCAACCTGGCAGTGGTGGGACTTAACCCAGTGACATTCTGATTCCTAGTTCAGTACCTTAACCGCTAGGCTACAACTGTTTACAACTGGTATATCATTCCATCAGATCCATTCAAATGCTTGCCGCATGTTCATACTGTAGTTTTATTGAGAAAGAACTGACCACACAAAAACCGACATCTGAAATACGCAAAATAACCGCATAGGGGTGGACCTTTTATGCAGAAGTATATAGAAGAATGAATTTTAGCAAATATTGGCAAATTCTGAAATCAAATGTAACATAGCCAAAGTACAGGACAGCAGGACGGTGGTCCAAATAAAAATATTTCCTACTTTTCATGAAATGGAAACTAAAGCTTTTAGAATGACCATTACAATTGCCTAACTTAAACATAAAAAAATTTGTGAGGAGATCTTAAATATGCTATAGATGCAAGAGAGCTCAAGAAGATCTCAGAACTCTTGCAATGAATAGTGGATAAAAGTTTTAAAGCAAGAATACACCTTTTTTGCAAAAACTGTTTACAAGCTGTAAATCAAATATAAAGCAACTGTGCAATTAATAGCTGTTGATTTTTTTTTTTTTACTTTAAAAAATATTGTATGAGATTTGTCCATGAGTACTCAAACTTTTGTATTTATTCTTAATTGTTCAGATGTACTTTACCTTTGCTGTGTAGATATAACCTTTTGATGACAGTTTCTGGTCCAATTCAGTGTAAGATTGTATTACTGTAGTTTAGGATTGTCTCTGTAATAATGCTTTTGGTTTGGTCTTTATCCAGATCTTAGTGGTTTTCTGCTGTTTGTGTTTCACAGTGGTTCAAAAGATGGACAACATGACTGAGGGGATGGAGAACTATGAAGGGAAAATAATGGCAGTAGAAACTGACTTAAAGAAGCTTGGTGAGTTCTGTATCCAGACACAACAACTTTATTTTTAAATGCTTTTATGCAGTGATAATTCTGTTTATTTTAATGGTATCTAAACTTTTACATGCAGATGATCAAACAGGAGAGAAATCAGAGAACGCCACAAGTGAAATCTTATCTTTCAAGGAAGAAATCCAGAATTTGCAGCAACAGCTTAATGACATTGCCCTCAGATCTTCTAGCAACAATGAAACTTTAAATGTGCTGCAGCTGGCAGGAGAGGACATTCAGAATGGCCACTTTTCACTGAAAGACCTTCTGGAAAGTAATACCAACACCATCCGCAATGTCAACCATACCCTGAACACATACAGTAGCCTGATTGATGGACTAAAATCAGACACCCAGCGGCTTCAGTCAGACCTACAGTTGCAGACAAGGGAGCAGAGCCGCTCAACCTACAGCCTTAATGCCCTTAACTTTACCCAAAGGGAACAGAGGAATCTCATCTCCATCCTCCAAAGGTCAGTGGAAGACACCAGCCAAGCAGTCCAGAAGCTAAAGAATGACTACCAGAACCTGCAGCAGTTGGCCAGGCAGACCAAAGCAGATGCTGACTGGCTTAGAGAAAAAGTGCAAAAACTCCAAGTGTTGACTGCTAACACTTCTGTGCTGGCCCGCTCAAATAATGATGCTCTTGAAGACTTTACATCGCAGCTCAATTCAATGTCTGAGCAAGTTCAGAATGCCTCTTCCATTGGTGACAGTCATGAACAGAGTCTGCGTGAGCTAATGGATCAACAACGAGACCATGACAATGCCACTTCAAGCAGGTTCAACATTTTGGAGGCACGTGTTGATCGCAGCGAGACTGGCATGGACCGCATCATAGGAAATATAAGCTTAACTACAGAGCTTTTAGGAGCTGTCAGCACTGACCTATATGGTCTTCGTGTTTGTGCTGATACAGTGACAAGGCACTCTGACCTGCTTTTGGCCCTCAACGCCAGCATTTTGGAAGCCAGAGCAGATAGCACAGAGCTCAAAACCCAGCAGGAGGAACTTGCTGCCAGGTTTGATAAGGAAGTGAACAACCTCTCCATAGTGATGGAGGAAATGAAACTAGTTGACAGCAAACACTCACAAATCATTACCAACTTCACTATCCTTCAAGGTAGTGTTTTAATATGTTTCTTACAGGTTTAAATGATGAATATTGAATCACTGAAAATGTAACAAATAAAACTCTTTTTACAGGTCCTCCTGGACCAAGAGGTTCTCGAGGAGATAGAGGACCACAGGGACCTGCAGGAAAACAAGGTGAAAAGGGTGATACAGGAGAAAAAGGTGCCCCAGGTGTACCAGGGTCTAAAGGAGATAAAGGGGCCCCTGGAATTCCAGGTGCTCCTGGCCTTAAAGGTTCACCTGGACCAAGGGGTAACCCTGGATCAAAGGGCTCCAGAGGATCAGGAGGACGTGCTGGGCCTCCAGGGGAGAGGGGTGATCCTGGCTTACCTGGTCTCATTGGTAGAGATGGCCAACCAGGTCCTCAGGGCCCTCAGGGGCCTCCAGGGCCAGCAGGACCCCAAGGACCAGCTGGTCCACAAGGACCCCCTGGCCCTGCTGGCCCTATTGGGCCACAAGGATTACCTGGCCCAACTGGGCCTCCTCCCCAATTTTCTAAACCTTTGCAACCTGCAGGACCACAAAGCTCTGAACCCAGTCCCACCAAAATGCCAGGTATGTTAATTAGTGTTCCCATTAAAGTAAGCATTGGAATATCACACATTCATAGTGAATGAAGGACTGCAAAATATCTAGCAGTGCAAACAAAGTGTTAACCTTTGTTAACACATTTGCTACACCAAAATCTTTGTAACATATTGGTCTAATTTATTAAAGCTTTCAATCTTGTAAATATTACAATCAAATTTTTTAAACCAAGGTTTTACCACAAAATTGGACGTTTACTGTGGGGGAAAACACCTACAAAATAATGTACAATTTTATGTAGGGCAATTCTCAATTGCCAGGTGGCCAAATACAGTGTATCACAAAAGTGAGTACACCCCTCACATTTCTGCAAATATTTCATTATATCTTTTCATGGGACAACACTATAGACATGAAACTTGGATATAACTTAGAGTAGTCAGTGTACAGCTTGTATAGCAGTGTAGATTTACTGTCTTCTGAAAATAACTCAACACACAGCCATTAATGTCTAAATAGCTGGCAACATAAGTGAATACACCCCACAGTGAACATGTCCAAATTGTGCCCAAATGTGTCGTTGTCCCTCCCTGGTGTCATGTGTCAAGGTCCCAGGTGTAAATGGGGAGCAGGGCTGTTAAATTTGGTGTTTTGGGTACAATTCTCTCATACTGGTCACTGGATATTCAACATGGCACCTCATGGCAAAGAACTCTCTGAGGATGTGAGAAATAGAATTGTTGCTCTCCACAAAGATGGCCTGGGCTATAAGAAGATTGCTAACACCCTGAAACTGAGCTACAGCATGGTGGCCAAGGTCATACAGCGGTTTTCCAGGACAGGTTCCACTCGGAACAGGCTTCGCCAGGGTCGACCAAAGAAGTTGAGTCCACGTGTTCGGCGTCATATCCAGAGGTTGGCTTTAAAAAATAGACACATGAGTGCTGCCAGCATTGCTGCAGAGGTTGAAGACGTGGGAGGTCAGCCTGTCAGTGCTCAGACCATACACCGCACACTGCATCAACTCGGTCTGCATGGTCGTCATCCCAGAAGGAAGCTGACGCACAAGAAAGCCAGCAAACAGTTTGCTGAAGACAAGCAGTCCAAGAACATGGATTACTGGAATGCCCTGTGGTCTGACGAGACCAAGATAAACTTGTTTGGCTCAGATGGTGTCCAGCATGTGTGGCGGCGCCCTGGTGAGAAGTACCAAGACAACTGTATCTTGCCTACAGTCAAGCATGGTGGTGGTAGCATCATGGTCTTGGGCTGCATGAGTGTTGCTGGCACTGGGGAGCTGCAGTTCATTGAGGGAAACATGAATTCCAACATGTACTGTGACATTCTGAAACAGAGCATGATCCCCTCCCTTCGAAAACTGTTTTCCAACAGGATAACGACCCCAAACACAACCTCCAAGATGACAACTGCCTTGCTGAGGAAGCTGAAGGTAAAGGTGATGGACTAAACCCAATTGAGCACCTGTGGCGCATCCTCAAGTGGAAGGTGGAGGAGTTCAAGGTGTCTAACATCCACCAGCTCCGTGATGTCATCATGGAGGAGTGGAAGAGGATTCCAGTAGCGACCTGTGCAGCTCTGGTGAATTCCATGCCCAGGAGGGTTAAGGCAGTGCTGGATAATAATGGTGGTCACACAAAATATTGACACTTTGGGCACAATTTGGACATGTTCACTGTGGGGTGTACTCACTTATGTTGCCAGCCATTTAGACATTAATGGCTGTGTGTTGAGTTCTTTTCAGAAGACAGTAAATCTACACTGCTATACAAGCTGTACACTGACTACTCTAAGTTATATCCAAGTTTTATTTCTATAGTGTTGTCCCATGAAAAGATATAATAAAATATTTGCAGAAATGTGAGGGGTGTACTCACTTTTGTGATACACTGTACATGTAGGTGGTATTTTATTCATTTGGTGACATCTGCTCTTATATTAGTGGCATGCACGTTGAATGCTTCACAGATGTACATTTTGTACTACCATAAACCAAGAACCACTGTAAATTAGGAAGCATTTCGGACACAGACAAAGCACTTATTGTAGTACTTGTTTAAGATTAAATATTATATCTATTTTACATTCTTCTTTTGTTTGCGTGTAATTTTATTTTTATGTATTATTTTCCTTAATTTCCTTCGGGATTAATAAAGAATCTATCTATCTGTCATTTCAAATGCTCTTAATTTTTATGACGTGGGCATTACACAACAAACTATGTTATTAATGTTTGGTTATACATTATACATTGGTTATATTCTTTATATTCTTTAGGATGCCCACCTCAATGGAAAAGCTACAAAGACAAGTGCTACTACTTCTCAGTTTCATCTGAGCAATTAAATTTTGAGGAAACGAAAGAAATGTGCAACAATAAGAGCTCTTCTATGCTTATTATTAACAATGAGGATGAGCAGGTAACTCCAGTTCACTAAACTTTTACCTTACATTGTATTTAGTTTCTTTCATACAACCAAAATCTCACCTGCTTGCTACAAAGTGTATATTTCACATTCTACAAATGTACATTATAAATGTGTGCATGTATGTTTTCCTGCAGATTTGGATTCGAAAGCAAATTTCAGGAAAAGGTTACTTTTGGCTAGGTCTTACAGACAGTGCAGAAGAAAACAACTGGAGATGGGTGGATGGAACTGTTCCTTCCTTTACGTAAGCAAATCTATTTCATTAAACTGATCCTCAGAGTACTATTTGTTTATTAGTACATGCCTAAACTGCACCATGGTTTACCGGCCTATAGCAGTCGCGTGGCATGTTTTTACTGCCAGGTGGGGCATAAATAATAGTTTTGGATAATACAAATGTTTCTGACAAAGATAAAAAAGGTTTCTTTAATGATGAGAATATTCTTTTTTTTTTTTGCCTAAAACTTTTTACTTTTAGTATGGAATTACTACTTTATTTCAGTAATGTGAAATGTCAGAATCATACTAGAGACAAGAATTTATTTTAGCTTTAATTTTTTCACATCCCCAGTGGCCTTTGTGGCCTTTGCGAGGGCCACTCCAATACCTTCCCTTTGTTGTCCTTAGGCCATTGTGCCACGACTTTGAAAGTATGCTTGGGGTTACTGTCCATTTGAAAGACAAGTTTGTGCTTAAGCTTTAACTTCCTGGCTGGTGTCTTGATAGTTCCTGCAATATCTCCACATCATTTTCAAGTGCATCTGTCCCTCCTGCAGCAAAGCATCTCTACAACATGATGCTCCACCCCTGTGCTTCACGGTTGGGATAGTGTTCGTTGACTTGGTCACAATGATGATCATTGCGACCAGATGTTTGTTTCATTAGATGTTTGTTTCATCAATGTTTGTTTCATTAAACGAGAAGACATTTCTCCAAAAAGTATGATCTAAGTAAAATCTTTGTCCCCAAACTGTAACTTTTTATGGTAGTTTTGGGCATGGGGCTTCTTCCCTGCTGGGCGGGCTTTTTGGTCATGTCAGTATAGGATATATTTTAGTGTTGATATAGATACCTTTGTAACTATTTCCTCCAGCATATTTACAAGGTTGTCTTGCATTAGTTTGTATTTTTCCTACCAAACTACATTGATGACTAGGAAAAAGAATGAGTCTCTTTGTTGTAAGACAGCTCAGGGTCGCATGGTATTTAAATTTGCTTATCATTGTTTGAACAGATGAACATGGTACCCTCGGGTATTTGGAAATTCTTTTTATAAATAATTCAATTTAAATTTCCCCTGATGTCAAGCATACCTCCAAATAACCATGGTAGCATTTTCTGGAATTTTTTCAAACTATCTAAATTAGAGATGCATGAGTACCGATACTAGTATCGCAAACGAGGCTCCGATACTAAACATCCGATACCTTGTGCCTAGTAGTGATGGGTTGGTCGCGAACGATCCGGCTCTAAGAGCCGGCTCTTTAAAGTGAACGACGGGATCCGGCTCCTGACTGGGAGCCGATTCGTTTTTTTTCTTCTGTCAAAACCGCACGTGATTGGTCAAGATACGTGGTGGCGTTTGTGTAATTACACTGAGCAGGAGGGAAGGGGTTACACACACACACACACACACACAGAGACAGTGTGCAAACGAACAGGAGGGAGGGAGAGAGTGAGAGAGAGAGAGAGAGAGAGAACTCAGCGCTTTACACAGCCAGACATTACACGCTGGAAAGGTGAGGAAAATAAGTGAGAGGAGACATAGTAAAGTTTGGACACGAGAAGCCCCTTTTACAGAGTAGTGCAGGCTCACTGAACCAAGTGTTCACTGGGAGACCAAGTGTTCAGTTTACCCACATCTTATACATGTGATGGCACACAGACTGTGTATCTGTCCCCTCAGAGAGAATCTTTTTTAACAGGGCAGATCATAACAGAAAGGAGAAACAGGATCAACCCATCAAAGATGAGCTCCTTGGTTTTTCTGAATGCCAATCTTCAGAGGGGGGGGGGGGGGGTGTTACTTCTAAAACTAAAGCAATTCATTTTTCACCCACGGGAGACAGATTTAATTATTCTCACTGACCACGCTCACATGCACGTTTAATGTTATTTAGTTCCGTTTGAAAAAAAAAAAACCTTCAAAACAGCGAAGATAACCGGTTACAAAAGCAGCGACCGCTGTTATAGGACGTGTGTGTGTCTTTAATACTCTGTTCACAGTGTCGATACAAGTGATTTAGGAGTCGACTCATTTTAAGCGCAGCGTAAGTTTCTTTTCTCAGTCATCTCTCCGTGTTTACTGTTATAATGAATGTTAATAAACACCAACTACTACAGAACATTTTGTGTGACTCGCTTACGTTATAAAGCTCAGGCTTAATTATACTGGTTATTACCACCGTTTACGATTTACCGAGGGGAACCACGAATGCACTGTATGTGCTGATAGAATCGGCTCAGATGGGATCGGACTGTATTATCCTTTTAAAGTAAATATTTCAATCAGCAGAATCGCATCGCATGTATGATGTGCACAACGTTAATTACGTGCGTTTATTAATGAACGTTAACGTTAGCTTGTCAGAAGCTTTCTCAATGATGTCTGTGCGGTGTTTTTTTTTTTTTTTTTTACAATTAGTGATGGCAACCCAAGCAACTGTTCCACTGCACTATTTTACACTAAAAACTACACTATTCCATAATGCTCCAGATTGCATCATTCTAAATAGGTATCGGTATCGGCGAGTACAAAAATACATGTACTTGTACTCGTACTCGGTTGGGAAAAAATGGTATCGATGCATCCCTAATCTAAATGCACAGTCAGCTTGTATGTGCAATACAAGTCAAAGAAATCGGAAGAATCATTTTACAAAACACATATTAACAAATTTAAAATGTAACAGTTGGTGTAGCGGCACCTTTTCATTTGTCTAATGGACAAAACACCACTGGCCTATTTGTAGTCTTACCAGCTGACCTTTTTATAAATTTTACTTTTTTGGCTTGTTTTTTTTGTAAATGTTTAGCAGGATTTTGTTAAAAAGTCTCATGATTAAGTCATTTAGTCTGAGCGGTGTAGTAATGAGTTTTGTGTAGTGTGCACTAGGCTTAACTTCAATTATGTTTATGTGAACCTTATTGCATTTAATAAATCTATTACCATCTATATATTTCACACTAGAAAATGGAAACCAGGTCAGCCTGATAACTGGGGCCATGGCCATGAGGAAGGAGAGGACTGTGCAGGGCTAATCCACGAAGCCAACTGGAATGATTTCTTCTGCACTGACCGCATTGGATTTATTTGTGAACGGACAAATGAATGTAAGTGATAATTTTACTGGCAACAAAAGATTTCACATAATCAAAATTAGTTGCAAATGCAATTTCTCAAATACTTGATAACCTTTTTATTTTTCAGGTAGGGAATTCACTAGTCCCTTAAAAACAACTTAAGCCCACTTTTTTCAGAGAACAAGAAAAAAAGATTTGCATTAGTGTTTGCTAACTAATCCAGTGATTTAGTCCACCTGATTTAAGCATGTCCTGTTTTTGTGTTATGTAATGTATTTGTTAAGGTTACTCGATCAAAGTGCTTAGCCCGCTCCAGCTGAGTAGTTTTGTGTGGAGTTGTTAACAAAGGTCTCCCTCTGGGCAACTTAAATTGCTTCATATGTTTTAGGGATGCAGAAATTGGTCTGCTTGCAAGAATTGCTGTCTTGTTTAAGATCAGTTCCCAGCCTAAGCAGTACTAAGAAATGGTTTCAGCTGCAGTTTAAATTTTGACCCCTGTTTAAATATGCTTTGAAGTGGCCCTCTTAACAATTTTCACAACTTATATACGTCTTGACCAAACATTGTAACACACTTTTGCCACTCTGTCATCCTTCTTTTGACCTGTTTTTTACGTAACTATATGTGGTCATAATACTCTTCATGTTTTCTGCAGATGTTATGCTACCAGTTTTGTGCTACATTTGGCAAGTAAAGTCTTTTGCCAAATCTGAAGTTGTTTAGGTTTACCAGACACATCTGTTAAATACATATATGTGTAGTGTCTGCATAACAGTGGAAATTGATGCCATGTTTATAAATTTTTTTTAAATGGAAACATGTAGAATGTAAATAATAGTAGGTCCAAACATTGACTCTTACGGAACGCTATGCTTATAGTTTCAGAGCATTTGTTATTTACATGAACAATTTTTTAGAGGTCAAAACAAGAAAAGAGACAAATCCATTATCAAAGGACTTTTATAGATCATTTGACTACCTTAATTAATGCAGTTTTAGTGTGATGGTTGGGTCTAAATCCTGACTGATATGTTTTATGAATATGGTTTCTGTGCAGATAAGAACATAATTGTTGGAAAACTGCTTTTTCTACAGATAAATTGTTGGTTATTAGCCTTTGAGCAAGGCCTTTAACCCTGTATTCTCCAAGGGCGTTGTACAATGGCTGATCCTGTGCTCTGACCCCAGCTTGTTTGGAAGCGAATGCTTGAAATTTTGTTGTACTGTACTCGTGTATATGTATATATGACAAATAAAGGTATTTGTCTTCTTGAAAAGTAAGTGTGAAATAAGCTTATAACTAGATGGATCTGGATCATTATTATGTTTCTTAATCAGGGGATTAGTAATTGCATATTTAATTGATTTGGCTAATAGATGTATTTATTATAATAAACAAGGGTTCTATGATAGCAGGGAGTAATTCTTTCAGTAAGCTTGTTGGAGTAGACATGATGATGACTGGTGAATAAATAAATGAATTTAGCTGTGTTTGGGAAATTAAATTAAAAGAATATGGTTGGATAACAATGCTGAATAAGCTACAAGCACTCGTTCTGTTCCAAGTACAATGCTGCTTAATAGGGTGATATGGCACACTAAGTTTGAAGTTGTATTTTTATCATTGATTTTATTTGAAAACGACTACTAGTACAGTCAGGCAGTATATTAGATTTAATTTCTATGGCATTTCTGCTAAATTTGGATACTGTATTAAAAAAAACTTAGGATTGTTGTTATTTATTTTTGGAACAGGAAAGGGCCTTTTTAAAACTGTTGCTAAAAAGTTGGAAACATATAATGTACTTTATATTATTTATTTATTAAACCTGTAGCCATTGTTGTGGCAGAAACACATGTTGTTTATGTTGTTTATGTTGTTTGGGTCATGTGGGTCATGTGCAGGCCCATTGATTTTTGTTCTCTGTGTCCTACAGCAAAAGCTCCAGTTTTATAGCATCCATTGCTGAGCCAGCAAAAGAATGGACATGACAATCAGGGAGACTACTCAGGTGGCCTCTGTTACATGCCTTCCTTTCAAAAGAAGGAGCAACTTGGCTTTTCCAAGAGACATTTTAAGGAAAGAAGCCAACAAGTAATAAACAATTTGTTAATGCCACAAATTGTTTTCCACATTTAGATTGCTAGTCATATTCACATCTAGAAAAGTGGAAATGCTGTAATGTATTATGAACACACAACTGTAAATACCCTTTATGATACCCTTTCAACTTTCTACTTTTCTATAAAATTTATGCCAGTTATCCAGTGCAATATAATACTGTATAAGCTTTAAATGAACAGTACACTCAACAAACTAGAATCATTTACTTCCATAGGATTTAATAATTAAGCAGATGTAAGAATTAAGCAGAGAATTATTTTAGTGAATACTGTTGTTTGCACCAAACTCATTAAGTCAGATTTTATTTGTGAATTTGTTTGCTTGTCTGGAATATCAGTGTGATTTTATAATAAATGAATCTAATTTTTTTACAAATATATGCAGTAGGTAGTTTTGTATAAAATACAATATACATGTAATCGTCCTAATAAGTGTTTTAATCTGATTTAAATAAAACAGTATTTTTTCAATGGTTGTGAATGCGTTGAAATATTGCAATACAATAGTGAACACCAATGTTTACAATAGTGTACATATTTTTTCCTGGTGTAGGTTACAAAGCAACTCTTTGCATGATAAATAGCTAACAGAAAATTATAAATACACAGCCTGGCCAAAAAAAAAAGGTCACCACCTGGATTTAACTAAGCAAATAGGTAAGAGCCTCCCATTGGATAATTACTGCATGGGTGATTATGTTTCAGCTGGCAACAAGTTATTTAACCCTAACTGATGCAGTGAAACAACCATGTCGAAAGACACATCCTGTGGTCGTGGAAAGATGTTAATCTGTTTCAGAAGGGTCAAATTATTGTCATGCATCAAGCAGAGGAAACATCTAAGGAGATTGCTGAAACTACTAAAATCAGGTTAAGAACTGTCCAACGCATTATTAAAAAGTAGGAAGGACAGTGGGGAAACATTATCTTCAAGGAAGGAATGTGGTCGGAAAAAAATCTTGAATGATCGTGATCGGCGATCACTTAAACGTTTGGTGAAATCAAATCGTAGAAAAACTACAGTAGAACTCATGGATATGTTTAATAGTGAAAGTAAGAGCATTTCCGCACGCACAATGCGAAGGGAACTCAAGGGATTTGGACTAAACAGCTGTGTAGCCTTAAGAAAACCACTTGTCAGTGAGGCTAACTGGCAAAAACGGCTTCAATTTGCTAGGGAACATAAAGATTGGACTCTGGAGCAATGGAAGAATGTCACGTGGTCTGATGAGTCCAGATTTACCCTGTTCCAGAGTGATGGGCGCATCAGGGTAAGAAGAGAGGCGGCTGAAGTGATGCACTTATAATGCCTAGTGCCTACCGTACAAGCCTGTGGGGGCAGTGCTATGATCAGGGGTTGCTGCAGTTGGTCAGGTCTAGGTTCAGCAATAACTGTTTTTGAAATAAAATCAAATTATTAAAGGTACACAGACCGACCAAGCATGCCACTTTGTTGCTACTGTCATTGTTTACAGAAAGTTGCTCTCAGAGTCTGGTGGAGAATGCTGCCACAGCCACAACTTTATCTTCAACTTTTTTGGTTTGCACTGTAAGAAGCATGCTATGGGTCTTAAGATGTCTCTGAACACAATCCTCGTCAGGATGAAGCTGTTACTAAAGATTAAAGAACGTTTTTATACACCAAATATGCTATGGATTGAGGAAAACCATTATTTTCTTGTAATACAAATTATTATTATTGTAAAGCGTTTCGCGCCACCTAGCGGCGAAAATACGCCACAGTGTTTTTTCATCAAAAAAAAAAGTTGAGCATTTGAGATGATACATGACCTTTAAAAACATGTAGGCTATAAATAATTACTTTTGTTAAAATGCTGTATAATATTACGTTTGACGAGTATTTGTAATAACTGATTATATTAAAATGTTTTAATATGTTGAAAATGTTGGCCAAATTTAAATGAATAAAAACTATATTTTTTTAAAATGTAAGTTTTCATAGAAGTTTGGGATGTGAACGGAAGTAGTCAGACAAGAGTCACTATATGGAATCGACCTCAAAGCTTTGGAGTCGAATCTTGCTTTCTCTATGTGCTGAATCTGAGAATCAACTCTCTCTGGCATTGACTCCCAGCCCTTGTGATTAAGTGCTTCACTGTTTATATTTGACTATATTCTTTTGATTATGCCTATCAATTTATTAACTGAGTGCTGATAAACAAGAAGAGGACATCGTGCTGACTTTTCTTGCTGTTATTCTTGTTTATATCTCGGCAATGCCTCTCTTCACGTCCAATCCCTTTGACCAAGATGTTGGTAAGTAGTAGAAATGTTGGATAGCTAACTCTAGTTAGCAACCGGGCAAACCCAGCGGACGAGCTAACGGTCTTTATTGTTATTAGCTTAGCAGCTGTTTTGATCTCCCTCGCTTACTATCATGTCTGTTTTATCTAAATGTGAAAATAACTAAAGAGCAAAATAAAATGTGCGTTGTCTGCTTAGCTAATGTTAATATGCTTGTACCGTGTGAAAGTGAACGGCCAAATAGCTAGCTAGATGTTAGCATGGGTATTGCTAGCTAGCAAGGTACGTCATCATTTACTGTATGTAAATAAAGCTACGTTAATTTTTTAAACGGTAGAAAGCTGGAACCATGTTTTAACTCCTAAAGGAAAGTGATATTGTGACCTCGATATCACTTTTATTTTAGTGATTGTAGACTGCTTATAAGCTACAGTGACACTGCAAATGCTGAAGTGTACTCAGGAAGCTAGCGAGATTTAGCCCGTTATCTTTATTCCTAACAGGAAACCGTTATATAAACAATGACACACGAATCACTGTAATTGAACATACATGGACCAATCAACCGTCCGGACATTGTAATTTTAATTCAGTTAATAATTTTGTATAGTCCAGTTTCAGGTATCTATTTGGGTGGCATCTACATTATTTATGTTGCAAATTTATGTTGCAAATTCATGTTTCCATTTCGCATTTGATTTCGACCTTAAAGGCCTGATAGCGGTGTGTTTTAAAATATGGTGTCTAATGTTTATGTGAATGCTCTGCCAGTCAAAATCACTCTCTTTCAAAGCAGTGATATTATTGAATCAGAAAGCATTTCCAATCCAATCTGATACAGATTCAGTATTTTAGGCCAGTATTGGGCCATATACTGACAATTTGCACATGATTAGCACACCAATTCATCGTTTCGTTCTACAGTCTACTAGTTTCTCATTTACATTCTATTTTTTAAGTCAAACTGGTATAGTGGGCACTGTACAACATTATGGGTTTTAGTAACTTGGGATCAGCTCTTAGTCACTGTATGTGAGCAGTTTCTCATTTTCTTTTCCATTGATTTATATGGGTATTTTATTTACCTTTTAAAAAAATGCTAGTTCGAGAAATAATAAGTGCATGCTGGCATGCACAGTAATAAATATATTTCCAATGGGCTTCTGCACTTATCTGATTATTCACTGCCGTGATACATTGATGGCAACATGTCTTTTTAAAATCCCAACATATGCCTCATCATCAGTGGTACTTTCGTATGTATGCAATGCATCCATGTTATGGCACTCCATACCATGATAGATTTTGGCTTTTGTAGCCTTTGCTGATAATGGTCTGTATGGTCATTTCAGTCTTTGGAATTGAGAACTCTGATTAGTTGAAAATAGGGCTCGCCTGAGCACAAGACACGTTGCCATTGTCTTTAGGTACATCTGCATTGTTGCATGCAATATATAAATGGATTTGTCTTTGGCTAATCAAATTTCAGGTTACTTGTCGACGGCGGCGTATTAGGGCCACTTTGAAGAAAAAATTATTTTATTGGTTCTGAGATTAAAGTCGACATTATTCTGAGATTAAAGTCGACGTTATTCTGAGATTAAAGTCGACGTTATTCTGAGATTAAAGTCGACGTTATTCTGAGATTAAAGTCGACGTTATTCTGAGATTAAAGTCGACGTTATTCTGAGATTAAAGTCGACGTTATTCTGAGATTAAAGTCGAAATATTATGGCCAGAGAGTGAGCAGCCTCCGGTCTCAGTACCTGGATCGGCATGCATGCGCTGAGGGCCGCTTATAATGAGTGTTACCGTGGTTATCCAATAACCCTCAATTATTTTTGGGTGGCTGTTTGTATTGTACACTTCCATCCACATGACATGACGACTATATCAATCATTTATAGCGATGTCATTCGGTTTTAGTTTATTGTACGAGTCCATAAGGCTCGATTGAGGTACCGGCGGCGACGACGCAGACACCGAGCACACCGGTGCTGCACGTTCTTCTAAATAAACCCAGTTTATTACAAAGCCATTTCATTGTCCTTATACTAATAACAAACTGGTGCTGATGTGCAGGAGAGTGATGATTTCTTTATTTGTGTAACTGATATGAAAGTATAACAAATCATGAACACCCCTTATTTCAACACAAGGAGGTTGCTATGGCTATAATATTTTGACTTTAATCTCGTTATTATTTTGTCTTTAATCTCGTTATTATTTTGACTTTAATCTCGTAATTATTTTTACTTTAATCTCGTTATTATTTTGACTTTAATCTCGTTATTATTTTGACTTTAATCTCGTAATATTTTGATTTTAATCTCGAAATCGAAACTTATATGACTTTATTCTCAAAATCAAAACTTAAAATTAGTTTTTCTTTAAAGTGGCCCCTAATACGCCGTCGTAATAAATAGACAGACACTATATATGTGAAATTATTGAATTTTTAATTTTGTCAGATGCATGCATATAATACACATCATTTATTTTAATATAACTACAGACACAATCTCTTAGAAAGTGACTTTAGTTCCGAGAACCCACTGGCTTGGCTCAGCTCATGAGTGGGTCCCCATAGCTTGTGTTGAGAACCTCAGTTCTAGATATTATCTATTATTTGATTTCTCAAGAGAGTGTACAGTTCAGCTGCATGGTATGCATCAACAGGCGCATCCCAGCCATTTTCATCAATAAGAAGAGTACAAAGCTCAAAGACTGTTTCATCACAGGGGAACTGGGATTTTGGGGTGCATTCCTCTTTGCAAACAGTGACCTCTTCTGGAAGCACAAATTTGAGTTTGTCCTCCCCTGCACCATAAATCTGTGGCATGCAGTACATTAAAATTGGGCGTCCTCCTGGAATTCCTGGCCTTGGCCTTATTTGATGGGAGTTCCATGTCCTCACAACTTCGTCTAGTTCCTCCTGCATGAACATAAATATGTAAAACTTAGTTCAACTACTGTCCCAACAAAAAATCTAAACAGAAAATTTTGTTTAGTATATATGTTTAGTTAAACATATATGTCATTAAAATATTATCAAAACTTTATATTGTCAACATTTTATACCTGGCTTCAATGACCAGTTTACCAAGCACACCTACAATTAGTCACTGTGCCTTGTCTCGTGCTCCACAATTTATCAGCCAACCCCTAACTTGACCATTAGTGGTAAAAGACTGCTGGTACGATGGGATCGCAGCTGATTTGTTGGTAAAGCTATTTTGGTGGTAGAATATTATCATCACAGCAGTGGCACTAACATAGTAGTGTGTTTTGCTGGTACAACTGAATGTGACAGCAATGTTGCTGGACTTTTTTGTAAGTGTGACTTGTGCCTGGAATTGTCTACCAACAAAATAATACCTTTTGGTGGTGCTATTACTTTAATAAATGGTGTAGATTAATGGACAGATTAATTACAGACTATAGCTGTTTCTGATCAAATGTAGTGAAGGTAGCTTAATAAAAACAATCTGGCAATACATAACTAATGAATATACAGAAGGTGTAGCCTGTGGCTATAGAGCCTACCTGAATTAGGTTAAGGAAGCAGAACTGTATCCGATTTCTGTCCAAGAAGTCACCAGAAAAATGTCCATCATCTCTGAGCGTCTGGAAAATGTCCATCCAGAACTGTCCACTTTGTTTACGCAGAATGCCTGACCACGATTCTATGCGTTGGTTGGCTGTGCTGCATCCATAAATGAAACTTCTCTCTCCTGCGTAAGGGTCCGAGTGATTTCTGCGTAAAAACATCTGCGTTTCCCTCACATGCCCATTCTCAGTACCTGGATCGGCACGCAGGCGCTGAGGGCAGCCTCCAGTGCACATTACTGTGGTTATCCAATAACCCGCAATTACTTTTGGGTCGTTACTAGTGTTGTACGCCTCCATCCACATGACATGGCGACTAAATCCGTCAATGCAACCATTTATAGCAATGCCATAAGGCTTTAGTTTATCGTACGAGTCCATATGCCATAAAGCGTTGGGGCCTCGGTTGCAGTACTGGCGACGGCGCAGACGCCGAGCGCGCCGGAGTTGCACTCCTTCAGGATCGATAATTTTGATGATCATTCTCATCGTCTCCTGTGAAACTACAAACCCTCTTCGAATAGCACGGAGATGTAACCACTGATAGCCTTGTAGCCTGCCACTACCCGCAAGTTCCGCTTCAACAGAAGAGAAGATTTTCTCTAAGTCCGTCTGGTTCTTTCTTCTAAATAAATGCAGTTTACTGCAAATCCGTTTCAGCGTCCTTATGCTAATAATAATCCGGTGCTGTTGTGCCAAGAGATTGAGGATTTCTTTATTCGTAAAACCGATGCGAAAGTATAACTTCACCAAATCATGAACATCACTCATTTTAACACGAGGCGGCTGCTATGGCCATAATATTTCAACTTTAATCTCGGAATAATGTCGACTTTAATCTCAGAACGAATACAATTTTTTTTTCTTTAAAGTGGCCCTAATACGCCGTCGTATAATTCAGCTGTGGACTGTGTTAAATAAAAACAGTTTTCGGAAGTATTCTTGAGGCCATGAGGCTGTATTTAATTCCAAACTCCATCTAAATTAACAACATATTCATGACCATAGATTCGAAATGGGATGTGCATGTGTAAGGTGTCCACATACTTTTAACCATATATTTTGTGACAGTGTATGCTTTATATTGATCACAAAGACACACTAGTGAATTATGTTTGCAAGCTTTTGCTGCACAAACAAAGCAAACAAAATCCAAACTTAAGTTATGGTGCTCATGTTTTTTCTTACTTTGTTGACATGCAACGGTTTATTTTCATTTTCATCCACCACTTTATACTGGTCAGGGTCACAGCAGGTCTGTTTCTACTGAAAAAACTGCATGCAACTCCCTGGACAGGCCACATGGATTTCCCCTTCTTGGATATAGCCACACATAGTCTGTTTAGATATCCAGCTGGTCAATAGCACTACTATGATTTAAACCACAGGATCTCAGCAGTTGTGGGCTAGCGTTACAGACTGGTGCACCACCCAAGCTCCTGGTCATAAATTGACACAGATTGCCAATTTTAATCTAAATATAAATATGAAAAACATTAAATGTTGCTTTGCAGAGAAAGCGACCAGTGAGATGAACACAGCTGAGGACTGGGGCCTTATACTCGACATATGTGATAAGATTGGACAGTCACGCCCTGGGTTGGTCAAATTATTCATTTACTATGATATTGCTTATTTTGTTGTTAAAGATTAGATTAAAATCATGTTTTGTTTGATTGCATTTTGTATTTTGTAGACCTAAAGAATGCCTTCGTTCCATAATGAGGAGAGTCAACCACAAGGATCCCCATGTAGCCATGCAGGCCCTTACGGTAGGTTTACTGATTTTGGTCTAATTGATGCCATTTGATGTCCAAGGTTCCAGATTTTGTTCAGTGTACTTGAGTTCTCTAAATAAATTACACTGAAAGCACAAAATAAATATTGAGCAAAATTTTTAAATAGCCATATGACTTATAAAGCAAAAAACACATACAAGTGTATTTCTTTAGCTTTTCTCGCATCCTGGCATTATAAAAAACATTGAGACATGTTGTCTTGTGTAAAGAAAAAGTGGATTGAGTCTTCTAAATAGTTTACTACCTCTTTTAACAATCTGATTTAGTATTTGTTTTTGACGTTCAGATGTCCTAACACACATAAAGCCTAGTCATAGCTTTTTCAGTATTAAAAACAAATGCTCATGTGCTTTTTGTCAGTAGGTCAATTTATCAGCAAATTCATGTCTGTGCCCAAGTACTAATTGCTAGTTGCACCACTAGGTGCATTTAACTAGTGTTAAATTACTCAATAATCATGAACAATAATTATTGAAAAATCAATTAACATCTTATTTTCCCTAGAAACTATTTTTGGCAAAAGTTACTAGGCCATGACTAGATACTATGTCATACAACACAGTTACAGTAACTTTTAAAAGATGGTTCGGTTCTACTCTACATGGTCCTATTTGCTGTTTTTAATAAGATAAGTAGACTTATTTGCATATCTAATAATATCCCTCCTGCATATGCTTTTGCTTTTTTAGTTATTAGGTGCTTGTGTGTCAAACTGTGGAAAAATATTCCATCTGGAGGTGTGCTCTCGGGAGTTTGCCAGTGAAGTTAGCAATGTCTTAAACAAGGTATGTGCACTGGTTTACATAAGTACTACAAGCATTTCTTTTTTTTCAACCCTGAGGCTGAAGTTGTGGTGTTGTTTCTCAGGGTCACCCAAAAGTGTGTGAGAAGCTTAAGGCCCTTATGGTGGAATGGGCTGAGGATTTCCGGAATGACCCCCAGCTCAGTCTGATCTCTGCTATGATCAAAAACCTGAAGGAGCAGGGAGTCAGTTTCCCTGCTGTTGGCTCCCAGGTTAGTACTGCAATACTGTTGATACTGGATCATAATTGTCTGCCTAGTGTGGTTACCATTTAAAAATGATCTTCATGACTAAAAATATAATGATAGATTATACGTTATATTATATTATAAACAATTTTAATATCAATTGGTTTCTAAATGTCTAGTCAGTCTCAAGAAAGCTTTAGCAACACAGCTTTGGAAGCAAGGAAGCTTTGGTAACTGTGACCTTTTATTGGATCATCATTTTCCCCTCAGATTTATATGTAAAACATTATACACAGTATTGAAATTATGAATGGACATGACAATATTGTAATGTTGTAATTGTAAATGGTCTGCACTGACCACACTCTAGTAATAAATTAAATGCAATAAATATTGACAATAAAATAATTTTTAAAAATTGACAGGCACAATTGACCGTTTGCATGAAAATTTGCATTTGGTATTGGCATCAGATATTGGTATTGCTTTGTCTAGAGAATATTGTATCTAGAGAAACCTAAGATTCAGTAGGTCTCAATAAGCTATTGTTTTTTGCAGGCAGCAGAACAGGCTAAAGCCAGCCCTGCATTAGTGGCCAAAGACCCAGCAACATCCACAAACAAAAAAGAGCAGGAGGACCTGGCCAAAGGTGTGCTAACCTGCACTACTGGGCTACATTGTTTAAAGAAATGTTGAAAGTTTGATCTTGCAAAACCTTTAAGTTCTTTTTGCAACTTCTATGTGCAGCAATTGAACTGTCCCTGAAGGAGCAGCGACTTCAGCCACAGACCTCATTCTCTGGGCTTTACCCGATTGCTAGCAGCCTTCTCACCTCCCACAAAGGGGAAGGCAGAAAAGTTCGGGCCATCTATGATTTTGAGGCAGCGGAGGACAATGAACTTACCTTCAAATCTGGAGAGATTATCACCATCTTGGATGACAGGTTAGTCTCTAATTAAAGAGAGTGCTGGAAATATGGAAAGGGTTTTCCACAAATATAAAATGTACCCTATCAAGCATGGTTTAATGAGTGTGATGCATATTACAAAGATGAAAACAGCAACAGTTGTACCTTAATCTGAACCATTATCCAGCATATGTGATCAATAAGTAAAGTGAGAAAACTTGTTCCATGTCATTGAAGGCAGTACATGCTTTTATGGTTTGATGTTAAACATTTTCTGTTTTACAGTGATCCTAACTGGTGGAAAGGTGAGACATATCAGGGCATAGGACTTTTTCCATCCAACTTTGTTACAGCAGACCTGACTGCAGAGCCAGAGATGAGTAAGTAGAAAGACATTTTTGCTTTTTTTTCTCTCTTGTAACACTATAATCAGTGAGTGTGCTATTGCAGAATTAACTTTTATTAAAAAAGGATTTTTTATTATTTCAGCCTTTTCACCCACAGGACTCTGTGTGACTAATGCTGCAGCTACTGTCTTTTTGCCTCCACAGTAAAAACAGAGAAGAAGACAGTGCAGTTTAGTGAAGACATTCAGGTAGAGACTATTGAACCTGAGCCTGAGCCTGTCTACATAGATGAGGTGAGAGTTCATGTGATAGGCTGTTGCACCATTAACATGTGTAGTGTCATTTGGGTTTAATGAATTTATGCTGGTTATGCTTTTTGTAAATTAGATGAGCTTAATAAGAACTGCAGTCATCGTCATGCATATCAACATTACCATCATTTTAGACTAATTTTGCTGTGCTGTAATGTACACAGGAAAAAATGGATCAACTGCTCCAGATGATTCAAAGTGCAGATCCAACGGATAATGAGTCAGATGCTTGTGAACTCCTCCAGCTTGAGGGTAAGCAACAAGGCCATTTTTGGCCATAAATTAAGGATGAACACTGTTACTAAAATATCCAAAATATCAAAATGTTTTACTTGATGTGGTCAAATATGCATGATGTTATTTGAGTTGGGTAAAAAAAAAAAAAAAAAAACATTTATGTCATAGGCACACAAGGCTCATTGATTCACATGGAGGGTGAAGGCTAGCCCATCTGATCCAGTCCTACAGAACAACTACTGGAGCACAAACTGATAAAAAATAAGCCATAGCTGGCTGATAGAAAGGTGGCAGAAGATGTACTGCATCACGGTTTGCTGCATATTAGGCTGTGTACCAGCAGGCTGGTCATTGTGCCCATGCTGACCCCTGACCACAGCCTCAAGAACCAACAATAGGCATGTGAGCACCAAAGCTGAAGGAGCACTGCTCTAATAAATCACTTTTTTTTTTATAACATGTTGATGGCCAGTTACATGTGCATCACTTACCTCACCAGTATGCATTGTGGGAGGAAGGAAAGCTGTTGGAGGCAGTAAAATGCTCTTTGACACCTACCACCTTCTTAAACATTGTTGCAGACCAAATGCACCCTTTCATGGCAACAGTATTCCCTAAAGGCAGTGACTTTTAGCAAAATAACCTGTACAGACGAACACTAGCTGAAAACAGTCTTTTAATAAATAAATCAAATTCACCTTCTTAAAGATATCCATGACTGTGCTTTAATAGAAAGAATAAGACTCAAGAAAATCTGGCCTTTCGTACAAAGGAATTGGCAGTTTGAATTGGAAGTTAATTTTCACTAATGTACTGCCAAATATTAAGCAATTCTAAAATGTATGTGTTTTTTCAAGATTTAATTTTTTACTCAGATTGCTGATTTAAATAGAAAAAAAAATGCATGACAAATTCATGAAAAATGCACAATAGAGGCATGTTCACCAGTGTCTCTGACTTTTGGTTCCCACTGTACATTCTTAATATAGTGACTAAATATTTTTTATATCCTTGAACAATGTAGATGTATGAATTGCAAACGTAGTTAAACACCTTATGTTTTTGCTATTTTTAGGTGCCTGTAACCAAATGGGTCCACTCATTGATCAAAAGCTGGAAGAAATTGACAGGTATTTTTTAATTAATTATTTAATTATTGATTTAAAAGCTTTACCACTATGCAGTTGCAACCTCTGCTGTTGGATGAAGACACCTGCACTAGTGGTGGGGTATTCGCGGAGTTCAAAGCATGGTTCTTTTTGTGCGTTACAGTTCTTCAGGGCAGCCGTGGCTCAGCAGTTAGGGTGCTGGACTAGTAATCAGAAGGTTGCTGGTTCAAGCCCCATCGATGCTAAGTTGCTGGGCACCTGAGCAAGGCCTCTAACCCTCAATTGCTTGAACTGTATTCAGTCACGGTTGTGATGAAAAAGCGTCTGCTAAATGCTGCAAATGTAAATGTCTCAGTCCTTGGCCAGCATGGAGATTGTACAAGCGGCTTGAGGATTTTAATAGGGGAATTAGCAATTGTTAGATGTGGAGAAATATGGTAAAATATAATACATAAACAAAAGCAAAAATCCCTTTTATTATCGCTTTCAGAAAACACTCTGAACTGTCTGAGCTCAACGTTAAAGTCATGGAGGCTCTCTCTATGTATGCTAAGTTGATGAATGAGGACCCCGTGTATGCCATGTACGCCAAATTGCAGAGCCAGCAGTACTACGTACAACAGCCCAGCGCCTCACAGCAGGTAAGCTGATTTTTCAGATTGTTGTTGTGTCTGAATGGCTTTTTGTGCAGCATATTTAAGTATGAAGTATAGCAAATGTACTCTACGATATGAAAAATGTAACCAGCTCACAAAAATTTACAACATGCTGTGAGGCTAATCATAAAAACGATGAGGAAAGGGGAGCCAGCAGTCAATAAAAGATGCAGGATGACCTAGAAGCAACGGGATCAACATTAACACTTTAAGCAATAAGCAGTAAAGTTCACTGTATTCATCTGTTTCTTCAAATTGCAAATTGAACCAAATTGCTATGAAAAACAAGGATTTCTTGAAGATAACATTTTATGTTTATTTATAATTACAGTTAAATATAAAATGTTTAGAAAGTTTTTAATGATAAGTTAGAGTTACTACTCTGGATCGTATAATACTCAAATAGTGCACTTTGTGTAATAAACTTAACTGAAGCATAGAACATAAAATGTTGCCTCAGAATGTTTGAATATGATTCTGTAAAATACTAACTAATGGCTTTTAATAAAAAATGTAGGACAGATTAGTATTTCCTGAGCATAGTAGAGACACTGTATTATTTTTGTGGTGGTTTTTCACTGCATTGTGGACATGTGCAGGTGTACCCAGGCCAGGCAGCTGCAGGACAGTATGCGGTGGGTGCCACAGGGGTGCAGGGCTACAGCGTTCCTGTGGAGCAGCTTTCTGTCATGAACCCTGCACCAGGCCAACCAGTGCCCAGGTAATGCAACTGCCCCACAACACTTCCGCAGACTTATTTGGTTGAATTATTAGAACATAACTTTAATTAGCTGTAATGTATTGTCATAGGTTGTTGTTTGTAATTGTTGTTTGTAATGTCTTTTCAAAAAATGTGTTTCTCTACCAGCGATGTTCACATGTATATGGGCCAGGCATCAGTATACAATGCTCCTTCAGGCAGCATGGCTTCTGCTGAAGTGCAGCAGGCATACCAGAGTGCAGTGAGCGGGCAGGCAGGCCTGGCCCAAACTTCCAACTACAGCTGTGCCAACCCTACAGACCCTCAACAGAGCCCTTACCCAGAAAAAGCCCTCTTATAGGACTCACAGACACTACACTTTTCTCAAGTAAACACGCACACCCCTTCCATGAACAAAAAGGCTTTATTCGCTAACTGATACTAAAAACAAAGTGGCTAAAGGTCCCAGATACAGACTGATCTAGTTCCCTGTCAGTCATGATTTCTTAAGAACAAACACAAGTACCTCTTTCAGTCTGATCAGTTGGAAACTCCCATTATTTACCTCTGATTGGTAACGGTGCAATTTTTGGAAAAGCAGATTGAGCATCTCTTTCTGTTTATTTAGAACACTTGGTTACATGAAGCTGAAGACACTAAGTTATTTGATTGAACTGCTGCCATCCTAACTAAAGACTAGATCTTTGTTTTAGGAAATCTAAAACACAAACTGAGCATGCACATGTTGTACATTGATTTCCCTAATGTTTCGGAGTAGTTGCAAGTGGCGTACAGGCGTTTAAAAAAACAAGTTTTTTTTTTAAGTTGCGAGTGTGTTAGTGTGCATGTTAGGGCTGTCAAATACTTTATCCAATACAGTTCAAATTTGAATTACTTAAATGTTTTGTATTTAAATGCATTTTAATATTAATGGTAGAAAACTATGTGTACTTCTACCAAAGGAGTAAACATATCCATATAGGTAAGTACTGACACTTTAATAATCAAAGAAAATTATAACAAAGAATCAAAGTGAAAGTACATTAGCGCACCAGAGTTGGGGTTTCGAATACATCGTATTCCAACTGGGCTGGGTGGCAGCATAAACAACAATTGGCGGTGGCTTAGTGGGTAGCACTGTCGCCTCACAGCAAGAAGGTCCTGGGTTCGAACCCCAGGTGGTGCGGTCCGGGTCCTTTCTGTGTGGAGTTTGCATGTTCTCCCCGTGTCTGCGTGGGTTTACTCCGGGTGCTCCGGTTTCCTCCCACAGTCCAAAGACATGCAAGTGAGGTGAATTGAAGATACTAAATTGTCCAAGACTGTGCTTGATATAAACTTGTGAATTGATAAAACTGAACATGCCAGAGTATAAGTATGTCAGTTGAGAGGCGTCCTCAGTCAGTGGTGAAGGGTCGAATCAGTATAGAGGACGCAATCAGGGTAATTGGACACGACTAAATTAGGGGGGAACATTGGGGGGAAAAACAAAGAATCACAGTGATTTTACCCCAACCTTTAATGTTATATGTATATACTGTATATACCAATAGATGTCTCACAGTTTACAAAGAAAAAGGAAAAAATGCAAATAGTAAATTGTATCCACAAGCACTCTCAGTTGTCTACCATAGGGTAAAACAAGACTGCTCTTTATAAAATACCAATTTACTGCTCATTCTGTTACATCTTTAGCTAGACTTGTACAAGCCCTATAAAAGGACAGATACATTGACTAGACTTAAGTTACTTACTGCCTTTGGAATGAAACTGCAGACATTGACTGTGGGCAGATAACTACATCCACACACACTGCAGGTAATACAGAGAGTTGCTGAGAGCAGGCAGTCTCTGACTGATGCATTGCCATTTTATATATTACTCATCCTCTTGGGTTTTGACAGCCCTAGTTCATATGCATGTGTGCATTTGCATCATTTTTTTTTTTTTTTTCCTTTTTTTTTTTTTTTTTTGTAATTTTTTTTTGTAAATTTTTTTTTTTTTAATTAACCCTTCCTACAGCTAAAGGGTTGTGCAACTTCACAGTTGGAGAACATATGAGAAACTGAAAAGTCGTGCTGTTTTTTGTTTGTTGTTGCCTAAATGTAATGTTAACAGTAATGTAGCTTTTTTAAACCATGCATGTGCACAAAGCACAATTTAATGATTTAAGTCTTTTTCCCCTTTTTTTCAATTACTGTTTGTTTCTCTAAGCATGTACAAAATAATGAACTTGTTAAAAACCAAAAGCATCACAAATAATTTAACTTGGTTTGTCATTTTATGTCTGAACAAGCTAAAATCAAACTTTTAAATGTATGTAAGGCCCTACAAGGACACGATGACACTATTGCTACTGATTTTAATGAATTTAATTCATGCTTTGTTACCAACTTTGAACCTCTAAACTCTAACTCAATGTAATCATGCATTACAGACATAAAAAAAGTATAATATGATGTAAAAGGCTTCAGTCATTTATATCAGTAAAATTAAAGGGGAAAGTAATTACAGCTTGTAGTCTAAAAGTATTTGTTTCACTGACTTAACATTTCCATTTTGCAAGTTGTTAAGTATACCACAAAGCTGGTATTAGTAACACATGGTACTAAAATGTGTCAAATCTGTATCTCTCAAGTGGTGGCATTACTGTTATTAAGTATGTAGTCTGATTTTAGATGCAAGATTCCCATATACTTGGCTACAAAACACCAGCTTGTGCACATTAATGTGTTTTGGACAAACAAGTATACCTTGTAAACGCATTCTAATGTCTATTGTAGTTATTCTGTTGCACCTTGCATTAGGGAAATCAGAAAGGTGCAGTAAAATAAGCTATATCCCAGTCATTTTTTGTAGAAACCAAACACTTAATGACCAAGGAATTCCAGAGTGTTTGAAAATAATTATGTGGTGAAAACCTCCCGGTTGTAGCCATTCCCCACGTTTTATCCTTGGCTGTGTAGCACAACACCCACAGACATGCAGTCCCTACAGCGGTTTTACAGTTCTCGGCATGATGGCACCTCTTATAAATGTTTTAAAGTATTTCTTTACAGTGTTATACTGAAACCTTCATATTTGTAGTTGATTTTTATTTATTCATTCTAAATGCACTGTACTTAATTGTAATAAGAGAAGGGAGATATTCTGCCTGTAATTTTGATGTGTATATATAAAAACTTGTCTAGTGTTACAGCAGCTGCTTTCATTGTTGAAAGAGCACACAGTAATATTACTCGTTATGCACTTTTGTTTTAGCCTTTTGATCGACTAACTTACATTTTAGCTCATCTCAGCTACTGTCTTATAACATTTTAAACATAAAAGGACAAACTGAAATCGTAACATTTCTGTTACTGAAATTTTTAAGATTTCACTACAAAACTAAAACCTGAATTGTACATTGTGATATGCTTGATTCCCTTGCACCCAGAACCAGTTGTAAATGATGTACATGGGGAGGACTGTTGTCACAATGTCACTCATTTTTAGCATCTTAGATAATGGTTGAGGTTTAAAGTTTATAATGTTTTGTTGGTTGTACCCTCTATAATTCTGGTGTCATCAATTTAGATGGAGTGTGTTTAAGACTTGCTGAAAATATTTGACCTTGGGACCATGAGCCAGTTCCAATGTGATCCTCTACATTTTAAACACAGCTGTGACTGATGTAATCCTTATTCACATCAAGAAATGACTGTTTCCATGCTTTAAAGGTTCTTGGTAGATAAATTCCGTTAAATGTACCTAGTTGTTTATGTACTATTTCAATCATCTAAAGTATTAGTATTCACAATAAAACTAGGCCTGATGTACATTCTGTGGTGTTTAGTTTTTATTTAAATAATAGTATGGAAAATAGTTTACTTTTATTGTCTGCAATGTTATTGCTGATTTATCATTCTGAATGAATTTGATTAAAGGTTGTATTATAAACAATGCACAGAAATGTGAAATACTATAAAATGTTGAGTTTGCGGCCACAAATTGTTACTTTTTTTCCTCAAGTTTGTTGGCAGGATTTTTCCAGTTCAGCCTGTGCATTGTTATGGTATTTAGTGGCTAATACAATACATTCATCTTGATGTCCATTTTGTCACAACTTTACGAAGTTTCAGCTTTCTCTCTGATGCTTAAAATGTTGCTTCAGTATTTTAAAGAATCCTCCTTCTTTATGATGCCATCTACTTTTTAAAGAGCGCCAGTCTCATTCCCACAACTTGATGCTAGACAGTTAGGATAGTGTTCTTTAGATTAAACCCCTTATCCTTTTGCTTTATAGATAGTGCTTATCACTATGGCCAAGCAGTTCAATTTTCATTTTATCTAAGCAAGGAATACTTTCCCAAAAGTCTTTGTCCTGGTGATTATGTCCAAATTTCAGTTTTTTTTATGCTAGTCTTGGAGTAGGGGCTTCTTTGTTGCACAGCATCCTTTTAAGTTATGGTGATGTAACACTCCCTTACTGTGCCGTTGCTGACAATATACTAGGCGCCGTCGTGAGCGGCAGCCTCTCCAGTAGCTCCGTCAGTGTTTTTCTTTTATTCTTTATTTTGTCACGTCTTTTTTCTCACTTTTTCTATCATGAATACAACTTTTTCACAAGAGGGCGGCAAAAAACATACTTATTCAAAGGAACAACTACTCTCCTCAAGGACGAGATGGAATGCTGGTATCGTCCACAACATACCGGAGGAGCTAAGACCCAGGTACCGCGGACGCAGAGCCGGCGCTAAGCCAAAGGCTAAGCTAACGGAGAAGCGACGGAGATATAAGCCAGCAATTCCATCAGTAGTGATGGGAAATGTAAACTCTCTACCTAACAAGACAGACGAGTTGGCAGCCCTGACAATGAACGACAGGACCTTTAGAGAGTGCAGTTTAATGTGCTTCACAGAGACATGGCTACACAGCGACATTTGTTAGGTTTTTCAGAACATAAAAAACGTACATTTAATATGGGAAGTTTCCCGGCATTCACCCACGTTGTCCTCTGTTCAAAATGGCGCCGGCCATGTCCCCTTTGTTCAAAATGGCGCCGGCCATGCTCCCTTCCTGACTTCTACCGAGGGGGGGGGAGGCGGAGCCCTGGGCTTTTTAGCACATTTCATTGGCTCCACCAGCAGTAAAGGAGGAGGAGCCTAGCTTAGTTTAAAAAACCGGCGCGCTCAGACGCACACTCTCTTTTGGCTGGTGATCATCCCGATTACAGGAGAAAAAGAGCGCCGATCGGCTTAGCTGTGACATATATTCACAGATCATTTTGTACACTTAATAAAGTGTTTTGAAGAGTACTTTCTGGATTCTCCGACTGCTTCTTCAGGGCCTCTCGACCAAAAGATTCGTCGTAACAAATAGTAGCAGAGGATGGTTCAAGAGGCCTGAAATAGCAGCAAAATTGATTCAGCTGATTGAGCTAAGACCGAGATTCCGAGGATCTTTTGTACTCAGTACAAGGCGCGCCTACAAGGTAAACAGATGTTCTCTGTATATATTAGCTGCATTTATTATTTAGCGTATTGAGTGTGAAAGTGAATCTCGGAATCCGTAAGTGTCTGATTAAATTACTAAAGTATCATTAGATAGTTTAAAACTGTGAATATATGCCGAAGCTAAAAATGTATGTTTCCTAATTGCTGAGTTTGAACCAGACCGGTCTAAATAAACTGTACAGGGCGCCATGTGTTCGGCAGCGGCTGGGCCCGGGACACAATTGAAGGGAAAGGACGCTTGTCTTTTTTGGTAACGAAGCGAATCTAATTCGAGTGTAATTCTAACGAATTCGTCTGTTGTGGTAACGGAATTCGGGTAATTTGATTGTTAATCTCAAAGGAGTCTGGCTGTTTTGGGAACGGGACTCGGCTAGTTCGTCTGTTTCGGTAACGGAATTAGCCTAATTCGATCGTTCTAAATTCTAACTAGCCTGTCTGTTTTGGGAACGGGGCTCGAGTAATTAGATTATTCTAAATTCAGTTCAAAATAGTACATCAGGAGTTTTGTTTGTCAGTAAATCTCGTGTGTATGTTTGTCTGTGAACCGCGGGTGAAACCGTGTGTGTGCTTTGTGTTATTTTGGTCTGCGTGTGTTCTTTTGTTCGTCGGCGCCATTTTGGCTCTGGGAGCGCAGCGTGGTTATCTTTTGTCCGCCGGCGCCATTTTGGCTCTGGGAGCGCAGCGTGGTTATCTTTTGTCCGCTGGCGCCATTTTGGCTCTATGTGCGCAGCGTGTTTTCTTTTGTTCGTCGGCGCCATTTTGGATCTGGGAGCGCAGCGTGGTTATCTTTTGTCCGCCGGCGCCATTTTGGCTCTGGGAGCGCAGCGTGGTTATCTTTTGTCCGCTGGCGCCATTTTGGCTCTATGTGCGCAGCGTGTTTTCTTTTGTTCGTCGGCGCCATTTTGGCTCTGGGAGCGCAGCGTGGTTATCTTTTGTCCGCCGGCGCCATTTTGGCTCTGGGTTGCGCAGCGTGGTTTCCTTTGTTCGGCGGCCATATTGGCTCCGGGCGCGCAGCGTGATATCTTGCTGTATGTCGGCCATTTCGGCTCTTTATGCGCAGCGCATTTCTGTCGGATATCTTTGTATGCCTGGATTGGGTAAGTGCTGCAGTTAATTTTATAATTTAATTTAATTTTATAATCTTAAGATAACTGAGTTAAGATTAAGTATTTGTTATGGTACCTTATTAAGTGTGTTTTAATGTGGGTAGCGTCTGAAAGAATCCAGTGAGTTTTGCGACGGGGAGTCGAGTCTTTTGTCTCGGTTCCTTTTGAAGAGCCGCGTATTTACATGGCGACTCCCGGAAGAGTCGGTTCCTTTGTTTCAGTTTGGAGAGCCGTTTCATGGATTCTAATCATTTTGCGACACATCACTAGTGGTTATACAGTTTGAAAAAGTTTTATGTCATTTGAAATGACACATTACACATCCCTAACTGTTTTAAATGTTGTATCAACATGTTTCTTCTATTACATTTGAATTAAAAACAACTATTGTGAGATTTATATCCACTCCTGTTACACCGAAGAGACCCCACCCCCCTGCTGTTTACTCGGTGAGTACATTTTAAATGTTACTTTCTACTTTTTACTTGAGTAGATTTTTATAGTAGTAACTTTACTCGTAATTAAGTAAAGATTCATTGGAGTAATAGTACTTTTACTTGGATACAGTTTTTTTTTTTTTGGTACTTTTTCCACCTCTGATTAAGACATATGTTAATATATTAGATTATATATTGTCAAAGCTTGTGTTTGTTTAAGAGTGATGTCGTGTTTTTCTCTGTATACAAATGCTGAATACAAGTAAAAGGTAAAAGCTAATATATCGTTATTGTTTCTAAAATATTGTGTGGTTGTAAAGGGTGAGATTTCATGGACTGTCGCAGGGTTCAGAGGTTTGCATGTGAGGCCTTTCAATGTTGTTGTTTTTGGCAGTTTTTCTGAGATTTGTGTTATTCGTGTCAATGTCGGAATTGTGTCGTGTCGACCGAAACTAGGAATCATATCGTGATATAAATTTTAGCCATATCATCCAACCCTAGTGTGGGGGTTGTGGAGTTAGGAAACACGTGGCTACGTGATCCAAAAAGTTTAAGGCTTCCATTGCAAATGTTGATGATAAACTTTAGAAATACTGTATGTGGTCCCTTTTTGCAGTAAGTAGTGAATTGGAGGAATCCCACCAGGAAGCCCTGGACGACCCTCAAGAGGCAGAGCTAAAGTGACGTCACGAGTGACTAACATCATCTGCGACTCCCCACCTCTGAGTAAGACCATTTCCTCCTCAGGTGAATAACTTGGTGTGTGTTGCCTTTTAGCTTGACACTTTATACAGTCCATCACACTTGTGTTTGACTTTAACTGCCCTGATAACAATATATAACAGTAGTGTAACCTAAAATGGGAGATCTAACAGCAGGACAATTGCAGCAGGTAGTTATTAATAGGATTAAAGACACCACTCCAACAAAAGGTTGAGACAAGGAAGGGGAGAAATATAAAAAATTATTTCATAGTTGGATAACTAGGGGATTGTATCCAATTTCAAGTGAGCCTGTTCCTCCAGCTGCACAGAGATTACAAATCTTGGAACACCAGCAGGGAGAAGTTGGGGCACAGCAGGAGAAAATAGGTCGAGGAGGGCTACTGAAGACTTTAGCCTACAGAAGACAGCTGATAAAGCTGCAGGACCAACTAGTTAGAACTAAGGTGGCTTTGCAACATATGAAAGTTGTAATAAGCAAGGCAGATAGAGAAATGCAAATTGAGATTTGACCTTAGATACGGGAGTAGCCCAGTAATAACCATGAGGTGTTTAACTTTCAGAGGACTGTGTCACCTGCTGGGACTTTTTGAATTGTGCGACTTTGCGAGTATAACTGCTCCGGGGTCGAGACTAAAAAGATCCCTTGAGCAAAACCATAGAATCCCCACCAAGTGCTTCGAGATTGAGATAGATTACAACCGATCCACCAATGTGTTGTTTGATGTGTGCAGAGTAGTGGATTGTGGCGAGGAAGGTAGGTGGAGAGGTCACCATATTTATGGCTGCGCCTCCTATCCCTCACCAGAACCCTACTGTCCCACTTGGGGATCAGTGTTCACTCATTCGAACCCAAATTATAAATTTCGTTATGACCCGACGGTCCGTTCATCAAGGGGGCATGCAGTAAGTTTGGACGACAAGTCCCAAGCCTATCTTGGCACAAAACTTCAGTTGCGAGGAAAGACAGTTCTTCTAACCCTACCCAAGCTGTCTAGCTATGGGTGGGGCCCCCAACTTAATTACTATTTTACCTTAGGAGTAGATGTACAAGGCGAGGACCCATTGGGCATAGTGTGTATAAAACCTAAGACGACCATAGTTACGAACAACATAACTGACAAGATAGAGGACCTAGGGGAAAGTAGTCAGGAGCCACAGCCGGTTGCCATAGCGCCAACAGGAACAATGACCTGGCGCGATCAGTTGGCGGTGAAAACTGGGTATGAGGAGCCTAACATGTGGTTAGAATGGGTCAGATTTACAGTAAAGAGCATAGATGTTAAAGATTGTTTTGTATGTGCAGCTGCAAAACCTAATTTGGCCACTCATCCAGTAATTTCAGGTAATTGGACATGCCTAATCTCATTGTTCAATGAGATTGCGCCAGTAGGGTGTGGGGACTTGTCCATGTCCCACCCAGTAACTCAGGAACCAACCCCAACTAACATCAAAGCCTATAAAGGCAATTACACCTGTTTCAGGAGCAACAAACCAGGACCGATAAACAGGGGAAATTTTTCAGAAGGATGGTGTAAGGAAACCATTATCCTGGATAGTGATGGGAATTATACAGGCAGCCAGCTGAATGCACAAAAATTCAGTAGGGCGGATTTAATATGGTTGTGTGGAGATATGAGAATCCGGCGAAGGTTGCATGGGAATTGGTCTGGGGAGTGTGCGTTGGTCTTTCTGATTATGCCTTTCAGAATTTACAAGCAGCACGGAGTGGAGGATGCCGCGGACGTCCTGACCAATCACCACAACCATCGAAGAGACACCCGAGAGGTCAAACCTGGCGGATCCTTCGACAAGACCGTGTGGATAGATGGTATAGGGGTCCCAAGGGGGGTCCCAGATGAATTTAAGGCTAGGAACCAGATTGCTGCAGGGTTTGAAAGTGCCCTCTTTTGGTGGGTAACTATCAATAAGAATGTAGACTGGATAAACTATCTCTATTACAATCAGCAGAGATTTGTTAATTTCAGTGTTCAGGCCATTGAGGGACTGAGAGACCAGCTAGACCAGACTTCTCTTATGACCATACAGAATAGAATGGCGTTGGACATGTTGTTGGCAGAGAAAGGTGGAGTTTGCCAGATTGTGGGTTCATCGTGTTGCACCTTCATCCCCAATAATACTGCACCCGATGGTAGTGTGACACGAGCTTTGGAAGGATTGAGGGCTTTGTCACGAGAATGGAAGGAAAATTCAGGGATAAACAATGAATGGGTTAAGTGGCTAGAAGGGATGTTTGGGCCATGGAAGGAAGTTATTACGAGTTTGGTGATGTCAGTATGTGTAGGATTGGTAGTTTTAGTGATATGTTGTTGTTGTGGTATCCCGTGCATCAGGGTATTAATAGAAAAATTTGTGATAGAAGTAGTGTGTAGAGGAAGCAGAGGGGGGCAGGATCCACCAGTTATCCAGATGATGTTGGCTGATTTGTCTAGATATCATGTAGATGATGATGAGGAGGATACCCTTGAAGGTGGGCCGGAAGACCCACTTCGAGCAGTATAAGTGCTACTAACTCTGCTTAATTAAAGGTAAAACCGACCAGACAAGATGAGGAGAGAGGACCAGCACTACTGATCACACACCGTGATGAAGGAAGGAGACTTGGAAGGACTGGCAGAGGCAGACACTGAGGGGACTGGAAGACCCACTCCAAGGGACAGAAGTGCCACTAACTGGACCTGCCTACAGGGAACAAAACACAGCAGAAAGCCCGACAAAACCGACTATGTGGAAGAAGAGTCCAGTGGAGTCAACGGAACGGAACAAGAAGATGGGGGAAGATGTAGTTAGACTAGGAGAGAAAAACAGAAACATATAGTTCGCAGACACATAGACCATCTTTAAAAACACTAGTTAAGTGCAACACACATAGCTTAGCTACAAAACGTAAGGGGTTAGCTCAGGATTGTTTACAATGTATATATGTTTGGTACTCTGCTATTTGTTAGGAGGGATATTCTCTGTGTTTCGTTGTTTAAAAGTTTGTGCCGCTGCGGAAGCAGGTAAGACCGACAGGGGAGAATCCATAAGACAGTAGGAGTCATGCAGAGACACAGGAGCAATGGGCCCCTTCTGAATATCTGCAGCTCCGTCTGGTGGAGGACAACCTGAACGGACTTCCTGTAGAAGCCACGCACCCATTGTTTTTATTTGATTTTTTCTTCTCTTTTTGATTTCCTATTTTTTAAATTACTTTATTTTGATTTCCTGTTTTTATTATTTTTTGTTGTTTGTTTGTTTGTTTGGTTTAGGGTTAGGAGCTGTTGCGATAGGTACGGTTCCTTTAGTTTAACTGGTAGCCTTTTTATTTTTAGATACCTTTTATTGTAAAAATTCAGCCCAGTGGCCATGTAAGTCAGAAGGGGTTAAATTGGGGGTTGCTGACGGCTATCCTTTTCTCCTGGAATCTAGAAACACCTAACCTAAAGTTAAAAGTTAATGTGAAAGCATTAAGATGCTTTCAAGGGGGGTTTGTTAGGTTTTTCAGAACATAAAAAACGTACATTTAATATGGGAAGTTTCCCGGCATTCACCCACGTTGTCCTCTGTTCAAAATGGCGCCGGCCATGTCCCCTTTGTTCAAAATGGCGCCGGCCATGCTCCCTTCCTGACTCCTACCGAGGGGGGGGGAGGCGGAGCCTGGTCTTTTTTAGCACATTTCATTGGCTCCACCAGCAGTGAAGGAGGAGGAGCCTAGCTTAGTTTAAAAAACCCCGCGCTCAGACGCAAGGGACTCTTTTGGCTGGTGATCATCCCGATTACAGGAGAAAAAGAGCGCCGATCGGCTTAGCTCTGACATATATTCACAGATCATTTTGTACACTTAATAAAGTGTTTTGAAGAGTACTTTCTGGATTCTCCGACTGCTTCTTCAGGGCCTCTCGACCAAAAGATTCGTCGTAACAAAATTGTTAGGTTTTTCAGAACATAAAAAACGTACATTTAATATGGGAAGTTTCCCGGCATTCACCCACGTTGTCCTCTGTTCAAAATGGCGCCGGCCATGTCCCCTTTGTTCAAAATGCCGCCGGCCATGCTCCCTTCCTGACTCCTACCGAGGGGGGGGGAGGCGGAGCCTGGTCTTTTTTAGCACATTTCATTGGTTCCACCAGCAGTGAAGGAGGAGGAGCCTAGCTTAGTTTAAAAAACCCAGCGCTCTACATCAACATCAGATGGTGCAACCCAGGACATGTAACCGTTAAAGAGATTATCTGCAGACGGGACATTGAACTGTTAGCGGTGAGTCTCAGACCCTATTACATGCCCAGAGAGTTCTCGCACGCCATTATTGTTTGTGTTTACGTTCCTCCGCGAGCGCACGCTGAGACCGCGTGTGACGTCATCCACTTCACTGTAGCGAGGTTACAAACACAACTCCCGGACGCGTTTGTGATGATTTCTGGTGATTTCAATCATACCACATTAGACTCTACTCTCCCGACTTTTCAACAGTTTGTAAATTGCCATACAAGGAAAGACAGGACAATAGACTTACTGCATGGCTGGATTACTGACCGGGCCAGTGGGGCCAGCGCCCAGGGGCCCTTGAGGTCAGAGGGCCCCGGGGGGGGGGCCCTGGCCCAAAACATTTTGCGATGCCTATCAACATTTATGATACAATATATTTTTTTTTCCGAGGGCCTTCCATTTTAAGGATCCTCTGACTATTAGGGACTTTGACCCCAGGGCCTCTTGGGGGCCCTAGCCATGCTTTTGGGGGCCCTAGCCATGCTTTTGGGCCCCTTATGAAAATGGATGAGGCGTTGTGGCACTGCTCTGACTTCGACTTCTGGCTATTAGGGGTCCTAGGAAAGAGGGGGGCATATTTTTAGAGGGCCCTTGATCACGAGGGCCCCTGCTATGGGGCCCTTGACTTCCATAGAAGTCGTTTACCATGGCTCCTTGACTTTCTAGGGACCTACAAATTGCCAGGCAAGCTACCATATTTCATAACAGACGTTTTGTTGCAAATATGCGATTCAGGCCCTTACTTAATGTTTCTGAATTTGTAATGTTTCAAAATTATTATGTTCAATTTCTCTTAAGCGCAGAGACACAAATTAATTTAGCAATTTTGCAATTATTTAAATTTAAGACAAGCAATTTGTCTGATGAATGCTATCTTTGACACCGATTAAATTGAGTGAATTTGGCCAAGGGTGTGATTTCACTTATGTGAAAACAACAAGCCATTTGACTAGTTTCATGTTTCCCCTTTAATAAACAACAGTAAAGAGACCAGTGGTCACTCTAGCTCTAAAGGAATGCATGAAAGGAAAAGTGCCTTTTCATAGCACAATTTTGGTTTGGTGACAGATGATGAAACAGCAAGTGGTTTTGTTGTAGTACCTGTGGCTGCGTATGCGTGTAACCCTGATATTTTGTTTGAGGATTATTTATTGGAAAACATATTTTATTCAGCTTGTTATTCAATGACTATTCAATGACAGTTTGACATGACTTGACATGTTTCAAGGCAGTGTGAAGGGGTCTCGACAATAATTAAACTTGATTTAATATCACTAACACAGCATTTTTAATATACTCAAAATCTTCCCCCTGTCTTCCTCTCCATGCCTGTCTCTCTCTCTCACACACACACACACACACACACACACATTTTTTGTAGTAGATAGTGGCTGCCCCTCCCCCACTCTCTCACTCAGTGGTGAAAAATTGTTACATTGCCCTAAATTCCCACGGGGGCTGAGCCAATCAGGTGTTGTGAGAACTTCCAAGTGAATATGCAAGATCTATATTAAACCCTCTGCCAGTATCAAAACTCCTCACATTCAGACAGTTCAGCTTGCGAACTTGCTCTGTGCTTTTACTACAACTTTTACCTTGCTATTACCAGATCAGCAACCAACAGCCTTTTTAAAGGCTCATTGCCCTTTATACTGCATTATATTATTTTATAATATATATAAATATTTTTATATTATATTATACTATACTATATTGCATATATTCTGTTACATTCTTTTCATAGTCTTTTCAAAGGCTTATATATTATATTATATTGTATTACATGATTTAATATTATATTACTATATATAATATATTAAACTTTGAAAGGTTCACAGCCTTTTTCAAGGCTAGTGTAACATTGCTAACTAGCAACTCACAGCTTTTTTAAAAGCTTATTGTTATTTGCATATTCCATTATTGATAATAGTAGAAGTGTAAGCTTTATAATATTAGTACATACATAGAATACTAGAGATGGGACGATCGATCGGCTATGAATCGGTATCGGCCGATTTTTTATCAAAATATGCTATCGACGATCGGCGATATTTCCTAAAAGTAGCCGATCCGATCGTGTGATATATAAAGATCACGTTAAGTTAACAGCTCAGTGGATTGATCCAGACTTTGAGCTACGACGCGCCAACCATCACATCACCATTCATCAACCATCGTACAGAAACCGCAGTGAAAGCTCTTCATGACCTAAAATAACATCATTAACGTTGTGCATCATACATACGATGTAATTTTGCTGATTGTAATATTTACTTTAAAAAGATAATTCAACCCGGTCACATCTGAGTCGATTCTATCAGCACGTTATATAAACTCCTGGTTCACTTTGGTAAATCGTAAGCGGTTCTTACTTGTGATGTAGATGAGAACAGAAAACGTTACAGAGCCAATCAGAGGCAAAAGTTTATTCATTACCAAATTCGTTAGTTCAGGATCATCTGCTGAACTTTTAGCTCCTTAGACGGAACGAGTCTGACGGTCGGTTACAGATCTGTGGTAATAGCAGTTTAATTAAGCTTTTTAATGAAGCTTTTTAATGTAAGAGAGTCACACAAAATGTTCTGTAGTAGTTGGTGTTTATTTAAAACCACGACATTTAATTATTAATAACAGTAAACACGGAGAGATAACTGAGAAGAGAAACTTACGCTTCGTGAAAAATGACTCGTGAATCAATGAATCACTTATAGCGATACAGTGAACAAAGCGTCTCTTCTAAAGGCACACACACACAAACACACACACACACGCGAGCGCGCTGCTCCGGTTTATCTTCACTGTGAGGCTCTTTTTAAGTTTATTTATTTTATTTACTGCTAACACTACCCCCCCCCCCCCCCCCCCGATCGCAATCGGCTATCGGCCGATGTCCCTGAAAGGAGATCGGAGATCGGAATCGGTGCCAAAAACCCCGATCGTCCCATCTCTATACAATACATTTACAATAACAACAATTTATAGCTAAATAGTTATAGGTCAGCCTTTTTTTATTACATATTGTATCTGGTTCTACAATTTTGTGATTGTATTTTTTTCCTGAACATACAACATAGAAACAACATAGTAAGTATTGGATATGAATAGGAATTTGCAAGACAAGCTTCTATATTTGCATCTTAAGAAGCACTTGCCATTAATAACATGGATCCCAAACAAAAAAGTGGTGCCTCAAAAAGAAAAGCAAAAAAGATTAAGGAAGCAAAATCAGGCAGATTTCCTGAAAAGCGTTCCTTTGATCTCAAACTTCTTTGAGAAACCGCTGGATATGAGTGAGACAAGTATTGCTAATGTTAGCAGTGATCAGAGTTCTAGCAATGAAGATGTGCTCACCACTGGCTTAGTGTCACCTGTCAGTGACTATGTACCTTTGCAGACCCAGTCAGGTGCAGAGCAGGAATGCCAGCCCTGCCAGGCTACCACAGACCAGCAGCAGAAAGACCATGAAAGGAAAGTTGCAGGTGTGTCAGACCCACAATCAGACCAGCCAGCTGCATCGTGTGAGTGTCGTTTTTCAAATGAGGAGGGCAAGGACCCCAACTCCTGGTGTGAAACGGTCAACGACCCTGCTTTATGGCCCAGTACCATTACCGACCAAGCCAAGTCGATTCTTGTTAGTAGAGGAGAAGCTGCATTTCAAAACAGAAGTGCTAAGTACCCAGCCTCAGTCAGGGATAGAGGCATTGGGGGTACCAGTAGGAGCTTTACAAATGCTCTACTCAGTTGCTCTCTACCCAACGGGCAAACTGTGACTAGGCAGTGGCTACTTTACTCTCCTTCAACTGGCTGTGTGTATTGTTTTGCTTGCAAACTGTTTTCCAGTAAGCACAATACTTTTGTTCATGGATTTTCTGACTGGAAACATTCAGAGCGGATTGGTGAGCATGAGGGGAGTGTGGAGCATAGGGCTTGCATGCTAGCATTATATAATCGCTCCAGAGGCACAGCAACAATTGATTCTGATATTGTCAAACAAATTGATGCAGAAAGACAATACTGGCGGGAAGTTTTGAAAAGAGTTGTTGCAGTCATCCAGTTTTTGGGGGAGAGGGGACTTGCTTTCAGGGGAGATGATGAGCTATTAGGATCAGCCCACAATGGTAATTTTTTGGGCATCATAGAACTGTTAGCCAAATTTGACCCATTCCTAGCTGAGCACCTCCAAAGGTTTGGAGGTAAGGGAAAAGGTTCTGTGTCCTACTTATCATCGACAGTGTGTGAAGTATTTATCCATTTGATGGGACAGAAAACAAAGCAGGCAATTGTTAATGAGATCAAAGAATCAAAATACTTCTCTGTTATAGTTGACTCCACTCCAGACCTTGCTCATGTGGACCAACTTACTTTTATTTTCAGGTTTGTTAATAATGACGGACATGTAGTTGAGCGTTTTCTAGCTTTTGAGCCTATTGAAAACCATAGTGGGGACAGTTTGGCAGAGTGTGTCGTTGCTATGGTGGAGAATCTGGGCCTAGACTTATCCAACTGTAGGGGCCAGTCATATGATAATGCAAGTAACATGTCGGGAAAGTAAAATGGAGTCCAAGCTCATCTTAAACAAAGAAACCTTTTGATTTGTTATGTCCCCTGTGCAGCACATTCACTGAATTTAGTTGCTGTCAATGCTGTTGACAGTAGCCCAGAAGCTGGACGTTTTTTTGACTTTGTACAGGCAATGTACACATTTTGTGCATCATCTACACACAGGTGGGGAAAGGTTTTCCGTGATACTGATATCAAACTCACACTGAAACTCAGTTGACAGGTACTCGATGGAGCGCACGAGCTGAGTCAACTAAGGCTCTTTGGAAATATTATGCACAACTGAGAGAGGCATTGAATGATATGTCTAAAGATATGGAGGAGAAATGTGTAACTCGAAGTGAAGCCTCTGCACTCTGTGACAAATTGGACACGTTGGAGATGGCCTTCATGGCATACTTCTGGGACACAATACTACAGAGGTTCCAAGCCACAAGCCTGCAGCTGCAGAAGCATGATATTGACATATGTACAGCTACACAACTTCTCTTGTCTTTACGAGACTTTGTGGCAGCACAGAGAGATAACTTTGAGGTGTTTGAAGGGGCAGCTTTAAATGTCACCACTGCTGTCTCCCAAGAGTACAGGCATGACCTCCAGCGTACAAAGAAGCGCAAAATTATGTCTGATGTAGGGCTGGGCGATTTTGCCAAAAAAAAAAATCTCGATTATTTTAAATTATAACCGATTGTCGATTACGATTTCGATTTATTTTATTTTTTTTGTATAATGCAATTGAAATAAGACTTAAATGTCTTTTTTTTTGCATTGTAATTTAAAAGACTGCAGAAGTGCAAAAATAGTAACAGCACCACCTATAATTATCCTTGTAAGGGACTCAAACTTTATAACAATAACGATATCACAATAATTAAAACAAAATAGAAATCTAAATTATCTATATGCTTTATAAGAATAGCTCACAAACAACTCTTGTTTTAAATATTGTGCAGCAGAACCACCTTACAAAAAGTTCTTTACAGGTTTCTTAAAAGGAACACAAGCCTGTACTGTGCTGTTTCCACCACTAAGTGAGTCTGTATCAGTATCTACATTGGGGGGCATCAAGTGATCACTCAGCTCAGCTTTTGTCCTCTTGTGATTGGGGGGTGGATGGAGGGGGCCAGTTCTGCTTCTAACAATATGGACTACAAATCCCAAGCTCTCACGGACTGTCACGTGACTGTCACATGTCCCGGTCAGCCAATCCTGATCGGGCTCACTATCTCCAGAGTTTGGATTCAGTTCAGCGGTGTTTGATTCAGTGAATCTTAATTAAACTCTTCTGTTTGTGTCTCATTTTGCCGATCATGTTTGCACTCTTTATTTCTAAATCTAACCGTTACCGTGTATAATCCTTGTTGTCTTCCGTTTACTGTTTTAGTTTATCCACTGGTTTTGGACTTTACCTGATTTTGTACACTGTTTTTGCCCTTTTGATATTAAACTTTCTCTGATTTATATTCCGCGGGCGTCTGGTCAGTTTCTGCCTCGTGACATGTTGGTATTTTAATTAAAATATAAAGTATGTAAACAATCGCGATTGTCACATTCTAACATCGGGTGAAAACGTTCATGCAAATTAACCGAATTAATCGTGAAAATCGCGCAGCCCTAGTCTGATGATAGTGCAGAGCCAGGTGTAGCATTTAACGGAAAGGACAAGTTTCGGATCGAAACTTTCAATGTTGTCATTGACAAACTTGTGTCCTGTCTCAACCACCGTTTGAATGCATACACACACTTAACTGAGCTATTTTATGTTCTTTTCATGCCTGACAATATGTCCAACAGTGAGCTCACTTTAAAGGCTAACTCACTCGCTGCAGCATATCCTTCAGATCTGAACATGAGCCTGGCAGATGAATTGATACAATACAAATCATTCATAACAGAAAAAGAAAAATGTCCTAGTAAAATGCTCAAAACCAAAAGCAACTCTTCGCCCAGGGGCCCAGACTATCCTTAATCCATCCTTGACTTACTGTATGCAAATGTCAAGGATGCGTACAGTGCCACCCCCCTGCCACCATTGGGGAAATCTGACCACAATCTTATTTTCCTTCAGCCTCAATACAAACCATGCATAAAAACTCAACAAATTACCACACAGACCTTCAGGAAGTGGTCAAATGAGGCCGAAGAGGCACTCAGGGACTGTTCCGAGTCCACAGATTGGAACGTGTTGCTGGAAACACATGGTGAGGACATTGATGGGGCCACACACTGCATAACTGACTATCTGAATTTCTGTATGGACATTGCTGTTCCCTGCAAAACGGTGCGCTGTTTCCCGAATAACAAGCCCTGGATTACCAGAGACATCAAGGAGCTCCTCAATAAGAAAAAGAGGGCGTTCCGAGATGGCGATCGGGAAGAGCTAAAGCGGGTACAGGGAGAACTCAAGGTCCGCCTGAAGGAGGCAAAAGAATCATACAGAAGGAAGATGGAACAGAAACTGCAGGAGAACAACACGAGGGAAGTCTGGGACAGCATGAAAACCATTACTGGCTGCAAAACGAAAGGAAGGAACTCAGCAGAGGGGGACGTGGTTAGAGCGAACCAGTTCAACCTTTTCTTTAATAGGTTTGATAGCCCTGCTGCAGTTAACACCTCCAAACCCCCACCACCAGCCAGTAGTAGTAACGACTGCACAGTTACCACCTTGGATGCCCCATCATGCTACACACCAGCCGCTGACTTGGCACACCCCCCAACCATAACTTCAGGTCAAGTCAGAGGTCAACTGAGGAGGCTTCGTCCCAGCAAGGCAGCGGGCCCAGACAGGGTGTGTCCGAAAATGCTGAAAGCGTGTGCTGTTGAACTGGGGGAGCCACTCCAACACATCTTTAACCAAAGCCTGAGACTGGGAAAAGTCCCCACACTGTGGAAAACATCATATGTCGTCCCAGTCCCCAAGAAAGCACACCCCAGCGAGCCAAACGACTTCAGACCCGTCGCCTGACGTCGCACATCATGAAGACGTTTGAGCGACTGCTACTCCACCACCTCAGACCGCAGGTCCATCACGCACTGGACCCACTGCAGTTCGCCTACCGAGAGAAGGTGGGGGTAGAGGATGCCATCCTCTATATTCTACATAGAGCCTACTCTCACCTCGACAAGGGAAGCGAAGCGGTGAGAATTATGTTCTTCTATTTTTCCAGTGCGTTCAACACAATCCAGCCACTCCTATTGGGAGACAAACTGGCGAAGATGGGAGTGGACTCATTCCTGGTGACCTGGATCGTGGACTACCTCACAGAGAGACCACAGTGTGTCAGGCTAAGGGACTGCTTTTCAGATATGGTACTCAGTAGCACTGGGGCACCACAAGGGACTGTACTTTCCCATGTCTTGTTTACCCTGTACACCTCCGACTTTAAGTACAACTCTGAGTCATGCCACATGCAGAAGTTCTCTGACAACACTGCAATTGTGGGGTGTATTGGAGCGGGGGGGGGCAGGAGGAGGAGTACAGGTACCTGGTGGATAACTTTGTGTCATGGTGCACGTCAAACCATCTACAGCTGAACACCTCCAAAACTAAAGAGATGGTGGTGGACTGTAAATACAGAATATGTAAAGTGGCAATACAAATGTATGATTGAGTTGTTGATTCGGTTTAACGACCCCGTCGTTGTGTGGTGTTAAACTGTCTGACTGCCTGGGGAACAAAAGATTTTCTCAGCCTGTCTGTAGAGCAGGACAGAGACAACAGTCTATCACTGAATACACTCCTCTGTCTGATGATGGTGCTGTTCAGAGGGTGCTGTGTATTATCCATGATTGATAAGAGATTTTTTAGAGTTCTTTCCTCAGCCACCTGCATGAAAGTGTCAAGCTCTGTGCCAATCACAGAGCCAGCTTTCCTTACCAGCCTGTCCAGTCGTGTGGCATCGCTCTTCTTCATGCTGCCTCCCCAACACACCACAGCATAGAAAAGAACACTGGAGACGACAGACTGATAGAACATCAGCAGGAGTTTTTTACAGATTTTGAAGGACCCAAGCCTCCTCAAAAAATAGAGACGACTCTGTCCTTTTTTGTAAATAGTGGCTGTGTTATCTGAGGCACAAGCCCCATCTTCGACCTATCACAATTGAGGGGGCTGACGTTGAGGTGGTCAGGACCTACAAATACCTGGGACTACTGTACAACTCAATGATAAACTGGACTGGACAGATAACACAGCCACTATTTACAAGAAAGGACAGAGTCGTCTCTATTTTTTGAGGAGGCTTGGGTCCTTCAAAATCTGTAAAAAACTCCTGCTGATGTTCTATCAGTCTGTCGTCTCCAGTGTTCTTTTCTATGCTGTGGTGTGTTGGGGAGGCAGCATGAAGAAGAGCGATGCCACACGACTGGACAGGCTGGTAAGGAAAGCTGGCTCTGTGATTGGCACAGAGCTTGACACTTTCATGCAGGTGGCTGAGGAAAGAACTCTTATCAATCATGGATAATACACAGCACCCTCTGAACAGCACCATCATCAGACAGAGGAGTGTATTCAGTGATAGACTGCTGTCTCTGTCCTGCTCTACAGACAGGCTGAGAAAATCTTTTGTTCCCCAGGCAGTCAGACTGTTTAACACCACACAACGACGGGGTCGTTAAACCGAATCAACAACTCAATCATACATTTGTATTGCCACTTTACATATTCTGTATTTACATTCTTGTAATCATACCTGTATGTATATATCGGTTATAATTTTATAATTTTATCTACATACATTGCTACTATTGTTATCTGTATGTTACCACCACTATTCTCATCCATACCTATGTCCAACATATTTTATATCTGATATACAATCTCTTTTCATATTCTATTTTATATACATACAGTGTATCACAAAAGTGAGTACACCCCTCACATTTCTGCAAATATTTCATTATATCTTTTCATGGGACAACACTATAGACATGAAACTTGGATATAACTTAGAGTAGTCAGTGTACAACTTGTATAGCAGTGTAGATTTACTGTCTTCTGAAAATAACTTAACACACAGCCATTAATGTCTAAATAGCTGCAACATAAGTGAGTACACCCCACAGTGAACATGTCCAAATTGTGCCCAAAGTGTCAATATTTTGTGTGACAATCATTATTATCCAGCACTGCCTTAACCCTCCTGGGCATGGAATTCACCAGAGCTGCACAGGTTGCTACTGGAATCCTCTTCCACTCCTCCATGATGACATCACGGAGCTGGTGGATGTTAGACACCTTGAACTCCTCCACCTTCCACTTGAGGATGCGCCACAGGTGCTCAATTGGGTTTAGTCCATCACCTTTACCTTCAGCTTCCTCAGCAAGGCAGTTGTCATCTTGGAGGTTGTGTTTGGGGTCGTTATCCTGTTGGAAAACTGCCATGAGGCCCAGTTTTCGAAGGGAGGGGATCATGCTCTGTTTCAGAATGTCACAGTACATGTTGGAATTCATGTTTCCCTCAATTAACTGCAGCTCCCCAGTGCCAGCAACACTCATGCAGCCCAAGACCATGATGCTACCACCACCATGCTTGACTGTAGGCAAGATACAGTTGTCTTGGTACTTCTCACCAGGGCGCCGCCACACATGCTGGACATCATCTGAGCCAAACAAGTTTATTTTGGTCTCGTCAGACCACAGGGCATTCCAGTAATCCATGTTCTTGGACTGCTTGTTTTCAGCAAACTGTTTGCAGGCTTTCTTGTGCGTCAGCTTCCCTCTGGGATGACGACCATGCAGACCGAGTTGATGCAGTGTGCGGCGTATGGTCTGAGCACTGACAGGCTGACCTCCCACGTCTTCAACCTCTGCAGCAATGCTGGCAGCACTCATTTGTCTATTTTTTAAAGCCAACCTCTGGATATGACGCCGAACACGTGGACTCAACTTCTTTGGTCGACCCTGGCGAAGCCTGTTCCGAGTGGAACCTGTCCTGGAAAACCGCTGTATGACCTTGACCACCATGCTGTAGCTCAGTTTCAGGGTGTTAGCAATCTTCTTATAGCCCAGGCCATCTTTGTGGAGAGCAACAATTCTATTTCTCACATCCTCAGAGAGTTCTTTGCCATGAGGTGCCATGTTGAATATACAGTGGCCAGTATGAGAGAATTGTACCCAAAACACCAAATTTAACAGCCCTGCTCCCCATTTACACCTGGGACCTTGACACATGACACCAGGGAGGGACAACGACACATTTGGGCACAATTTGGACATGTTCACTGTGGGGTGTACTCACTTATGTTGCCAGCCATTTAGACATTAATGGCTGTGTGTTGAGTTATTTTCAGAAGACAGTAAATCTACACTGCTATACAAGTTGTACACTGACTACTCTAAGTTATATCCAAGTTTCATGTCTATAGTGTTGTCCCATGAAAAGATATAATGAAATATTTGCAGAAATGTGAGGGGTGTACTCACTTTTGTGATACACTGTATATATATATACCCATAAATTATACATTGTAGATATTTATAACTATAACATCTTCTTCTCTATATTTATTCTTATATATCTGTATATAAGAATAGATACACTGCTGCTTTTATCCTATGTACCAGATGCACAATTTGCACATGCTGTTATTCTGTTGCATATCATATGCTATATTAATGCACCTTATGCACCTTATTTACTTACTGACCTTATTTTGTATTGCATTTTACCTTATTTTTGCTTTTATATTTTACCTTATTTTGTATTAAGCTTTCTCTTCTTTGTTAAACTACTGGAGACCAATAATTTCCTTCGGGATAAATAAAGTATCCATCCATCCATCCATCCATCCATCCATCCATCCATCCATCTGGTCACTTCTTTTCACCTGCCAGATGCAGAGGCTTAGAGCCATATTGCGTACAGTGTCATGCTATGCTATTCCACAGCAGCAATGACAAACCCTCAGGCACAGTGTGTTTGACAAATGGCCATGCTGCTAGCCTAGATGAGATTCAAGTTTGAATTCTGGTGGGCTGGTGCGTTACACTGTTGCACCACCCAAGCACCCAGAAGCTTTATCATCTTTCTGTATGTAATTTTTGGCCCTAAAATATATAATAAATTAAAGCTGAAATAAACCTGTCTTTTATCAATTATTTTAAAATTACCTGTGACTTGAACAAAGCAGATGACCTTAAGAAGTGGCAGAACAAACCCATGATGACATTAAATGTGTATGTAAAGAAGTGTTAAAACAAGTAGTAAAAACTTAAGTTTAAAAGTCTTTTGCCTAGGTGTCTAAACATTTGGCCTCAACTGTATCTAACAATTGCATAAGTCAATAGCTTGTTATTAGTCACATTGGTTTAAACAATGTGCATTTCTGCATTCCAGACCTGCAGCACATTCCAAAGAAAGTTGGAATGGTAAAGCTTTTGCCACTTGCATACTCTGGCTTTAAGACTTATCACTGATAACAGTCTGGATGGTCCTTTTTGTCTTTGGTCCAAAGCACACGGCATTCATTTCTCCCAAAAAAAGATCTGGAATGCTGATTTTGTCTGACCACAACACCTTTTTACTGTGGGATGGTCCTTGAAGCCGCTTTAGAACATTGCTAACATAAGGCTTCTTTTTGGCAAAGTAAAGTTTTAGGTAGTGACCTCATGAAGGTTATAGGTATAAAATCATGAAGTTTTGAGCTGCTCTTAGTAAATATGTTTTAGTTTGGCCAATAAAGGGGACTGGTTGTGATCTTTATAAAAGAAGCGTGACTTGTTGATCATTATGGCAATGAAGTTGAAGAGAACTGGAAGTGCAGTGTAAGCAGTAGTCCAAAGTCCAAAACGGCAGTCAGCCAGTCGTAAGTAGGTGATGGCACTGAATGCACCAGACACTGGACTCTCACTAATACTTCACTTGTAAGTCATTTTTACCCAGACAGAGCCAGAATGCCCTCTGGGAAAACAGTTAAGCTTCTACTGTATGAGGTGCTTGAGTTCACATGCCTGTGTGTGCCAGTGTTTGTGGTTCTGGAGCGTTTTGCATCTCTTATGAGGACTGTGAAATTCAATGACACCACAGCCTACTGGTTAGTGGTGGCATCATCTATAGCGTATGTGACTTCTGTATCTTTGTTGATTTGGGTGCCACTGAAGTTTTTAATCCTGAAGTCCAGAGGAGTTTTCAAAGACATTACTAAATGGTAAGTGTGCATTACTTTTGTACATGTTGACATTGTCCTGGTTCATGCCATGTTTTGTAACAATACAATTCTAACATTAACCATGGGCAAAAGTATGTGGACACCTATACGGAAGCCCCATATCAAAGCCATATGTATTGTTACTGATAATGTGCTCTTTTGCAGCTGTAATATCCTACACTCCTTTGGGAAGATTTTCAAGGAGTGTGCCTATGGTATTTTGTGCCCATAGATTATTTTTCGAGGTCAGGCACTTATGTTTGACAAGAAGATGACATTTCTATTAATCTCAAAAGAGGTCAGGGCTCTGCAGATCAGTTCCTCCAAACTAATTTGACAGATTTGACAGGGTAGAACTGTCTCCTCACAGCAAGAAGGTCCTGGATTTGATTCTCAGGTGGAGCAGTCTGGGTCCTTTCTGTGTGGAGTTTGCATGTTCTCTCCGTGTCTGCATGGGTCCCCTTTTTTTTTGCACAGAACAAAGACATGCAGTCAGGTAAATTGGACATATTTAAATTGGCCTCAGATGTGTGAATGTGTTTGTGTGTCTGCCCTGCGACGGACTGGTGCCCTGTTTAGGGTGTTTCTGTGCATGAGTGTACTTGTGACAGGCACATTCGAAATCTTATTTCAGTATTGCTTTCAAATTAAGGCTTACTTATTATTATATTGAATGCCAGCATCTTTAAATGCATATAAAAAGTTTTTTTTGTACCAAAAATTAATCAGCATTACATTTTATGTTACCACAGGAGACCTGTGCCCCTGGCTTACGTGATTCTTTGTACTTTACCATGTTTTGCCATACTACTTGCCAGCTCAAAGGTAATAGCTTGATCAGGTAATTAATGAAACTGCTGGCTGATCAACGTTTTTAAATGACTGAAAAAAATTATGACAGCCTGTGATAGTCTGTTATTGCATATTTGCCACACCAAATTGTTTTAGTTTAGTAAGCAAAAAACAATACCACACACAAATTAGTAAAACACACTTTTAAATTATTGTTTTATTTTTTAAGAACCAAAGATCTGCATAACCTAAATAGAAATATTGTGTGAAAAAAGCAATTACCACCTTAATTAGGCAATTACACACTAACATTAGCTTTAGATAGAAACATCTGTTGATTTTATTCTTGGAGTTTTTAAAATTTCCCAGCTGAGTTGTTGTTGTTGAGCCACTGTAAAATATTTACAAAAGTAATGATTGTTTGGGGCAGCACGGTTATGCAGTGGGTTCTTTCTTTGTGCAGTTTGCATGTTCTCCCTGTGTTTGTCTGTATTTCCTCAGGGTGTTTTGGTTTCCCTCCACAACTCCAAAGTCAGGCCAATTGGAGTTACTAAAATTGCCATAGGTGTGTGAATGTGTGTTCGTGGTTCTGCCCTGTGATGGACTGGGGACCTGTTCAGGGTGTTTCCTACCTTTCACCCAATAAATCAGACCCACCATGACCCTGACCAGGATAAAGCGGTGGTAAAACAGATAATAAATGAATATGGATGGGGATAAGTTTGTCCTCTAAATAAATTAAATTATATTTTATAAAATGTATTGTGTTAAGCGCAAGTTGTTTCTGACAAATATGCAATGACATGAAAAGACAATGCTATTAGATAAATGCCACCTCCTTTTATACTTTACTTATTAGTCTTGCAATTTGCCTGGTTAAAGGATGTGTAAAAGGATGAAGGATGTGTAATTTTTTTTAATATGAAATAATTAAAGCATCAGTAAACCTCAGTGACTTATCGAGTATACTTACAAATGTTAAATATATAAAGCCCTATTTTTAAAGCAATATCTGCAGCCACTGAAGTTTATAAATGAATACTTGACTTTCCCTGGTTTTCATTTAAACTGCAAAATGCACCCTTTAAATATCTTTTTGTGTAATAAATATTGGACTAAATAAATAATAATGTACAAATTTGTAATTTATTAAAGCAAATACTAGAGCAATTCTTTATTTGAAAAAACAAACCTTCACAGAGCATGTGAGATACCTCTAGGTTCACCGCTCCATCAGTTCTTTCAAATAAAAAGGTGGATTGACTAAACATAATTATCCTTAGGTGTAAATAACTGAGTGAAGTGGTGAGTTTGTGTTACTCACTACTTAAGACATCTATCCAGGGTGTATTTCTGGATTGCACCTTGTGTTTCTGTGAGGCGCCTACCGACCGCTAAACTGAACGTGCTAGTTTTACAAACTTCTGACTTTAGACCTAAACATTTATATACCTTATATTTAAGCCAAGGACGGATTAAGGATAGTCTGGGCCCCTGGGCAATTTGTGTAATTGTGTAATTTGTGTCTCTGCGCTTAAGAGAAATTGAACATAATTTTGAAACAATACAAATTCAGAAACATTAAGTAAGGGCCTGAATCGCATATTTGCAACAAAACGTCTGTTATGAAATATGGTAGCTTGCCTGGCAATTTGTAGGTCCCTAGAAAGTCAAGGAGCCATGGTAAACGACTTCTATGGAAGTCAAGGGCCCTCTAATGGTATGCCCTGCTCTTCTCTAGGGCCCCCTGGTATGGGCTCTCATAACCAGGGCCCTCTAAAAATATGCCCCCCTCTTTCCTAGGACCCCTAATAGCCAGAAGTCGAAGTCAGAGCAGTGCCACAACGCCTCATCCATTTTCATAAGGGGCCCAAAAGCATGGCTAGGGCCCCCAAAAGCATGGCTAGGGCCCCCAAGAGGCCCTGGGGTCAAAGTCCCTAATAGTCAGAGGATCCTTAAAATGGAGGGCCCTCGGAAATAAAAATATATTGTATCATAAATGTTGATAGGCATCGCAAAATGTTTTGGGCCAGGGCCCCCCCGGGGCCCCCTGACCTCAAGGGCCCCTGGGCGCTGGCCCCACTGGCCCGGTCAGTAATCCAGCCATGATTTAAGCTGGGCTCATTTATTTGGGTTTACAGTAACTTTACCTATTAAAGATTTCTTCTTTAGATGTGCTCTTTAAATGAAACAGACAGTCTCTGGACTTTATGTGGCACCTAAAATACAAAGGATAGATTAATCAGTAACTTGTGTGTTAGCTATTGAAAGCCAGTGGTTTTGTATTACAACCAACACATGTTTTTATTAAGACTGTTTGAGCTTATGAGTATGTGAATAACTAGCAAAACTTTTCGACTTCCTTATATCCTCCAACATAACATAAAAGTGTTGTTAAAAAGTCATACCTGATTGCCTCTGTTATTGCCTCTGCATATTAGTCAAACCGAATAAATTCGGATGATTGAACAAAAGAAGACAAATGTATCTAACATATGCAGGTAACCATTGTGAAAAAGTAGTTACCTCTTGGTTACTCAAGGTTGATTTCAGTACATTTATAAAGACAATAAAAGAGGATCATAAGACTCATAAGGACATTTGGCCATTGACTAAAGCTGGGGCATAGTTGGGTTATGCAGCAGGACACTGATCCATTTATATCACTGAGTAGAAATGTTATTTATTTTTGAAGTACAACAGATTCAAATTAGCACCTACTGTAATAAGCATTAATTTAGAAACACTTACTGAAAAGAGGTCTCACTTTGTCTTTATGCTTTTTCAGGTTCAGGTAATCTCAGGAATTCACTCTGACACATTCAGTGAGCTTCCTGTCTCACTTGTGCTGCTAGCTCTCATCTGTGTGGACATTGTAGAGAGAATTCGTCCATATCGACTGACAGGTCAAGGTAATAAAGAGCTGATCAGTTATTGATTTGAAATAAATTAATTAATATTTTTATTATTATTGCATTCTACTGATCTTAAAAATTACAAATATTTTGCTTTGGCTATAACTTCAGTAAGAATACAAACCCCATTTTTAGAAAAGTTGGGACACTTTCCAAAAATGCAATAAAAACTACAATTTGTTAAATAGCTTAGACTAAGGTTATACAATTAACACTTGAGTAATGTTCCACAATTAGCAGGTTTCCTGGTAACAGGTGAAAGTCATCAATACTGAGTGTCCTGAGGGATCATTTACCACAGACCAAGTCTCTGCAAGCAAAGCCAAGTTGTGCCAAACTTTTTGAAAAAATTGTCAGTGTCTACAGTTTATAGTATCATGAAAGGATTCAGGGAGTCAAATCCAAACAAAAAATGATTTGACCCAATGGTAAACTTGCTTTTTGTCCCAGCTTTTTTGAGTATATGACAGGCATATTTATTTACAGTATATTTGGCTGCAGTCTACACTTCATCCTACAACATCTCGACCATGCAGAAAAAATTCTGTTCTTTAACTTCAGCTCAGCCTTTAACACAATCATCCCAGCACAACTAACTGCAAACTGACCAACTGACTGCAAACTGACCAAACTCAGCATGCCAGCCCCCACCTGGATGCCAGTGGATAACTGGGAAAGTTCGCTTTAGGGACCTGAACCATCAGTACAGGTGCTTCACAGGGTTGTGTACTCTCCCCAGTGCTCTTCTCACTGTACTTGAATAACTGTACCTCCTCCACTGACCCCTCTTTTAAAAGCCTAAAGTTTGCAGATGACACTGCAGTCATTGGTCTCATCAATGACAGTGATGAGTCTGCTTAGAGAAAAGTGGTTGATCAGGTTGTCCTTTGGAGCAGCCAGAACAACCTGGCGCTGAACACAGCTAAAACAGTGGTGATAACAGTGGACTTCAGGAGGAGCCCCCCTAACCTGCCAGCACTCACCATCCTCGAAAGAACTGTAATGGCTGTGGAGTCCTACAAGTTCCTGGGTAAGATGCTCCTTAAGGACCTGAAGTGGGACAGCAACATCAGCTCCATCATCAAGAGGGTTCAGAAGAGGATGTACTTCCTGCACCAACTGAGGAAGTTAAACCCCTCCCAAAAGCTAATGAGCACATACGAATAACAGCACTTTATAACCCATAATGTGAATTGCACATGCTAATGTTTACAGGTATGAATATGAAATGTGTCCGAGGGAAAGATTGAGTTGTGTGTGATTATAGTGGTTTTTTTGTGTTTTTTTTGTTTTTTTTTGGGTAACCAAAGTCAAATTCCTTGTATGTGTGGGCATACTTGGCCAATAAAGCCTGATTCTGATATTTAACAAATAGAATTAAGTTTGCTTTTGAAAACACTAAAAATATCATTTTGTCTGTTAAATTAAGGTTCAAGTGAATTAACAAATTACAGATTTGAGTTTTTATTGCATTTTCAGAATGGTGTCCAAACTTTGCTGGAAATTGGGTTTTTGTTAAACGAACAACAAATCAGCAGTCTAAACTCTCGTGTGCCTGACATCTGTAGCTTTGCTTGTAATTTAAATTAACTTTCAGCTGTTGGAATTTGTATGAATGGCCTTTGTAAGCAAATCATTTACCAAACAATGAATCAGCTTCTTCATCAGTTATTGATTAATCATTAATATCCCTAGTCTGAAACTTAATTGGAGTCTACCTGCTGCAAGTTCAAATGATTGGACACAATTTGGAAAGGCACACAACTGGGTCTATAAGGGCACACAATTTATACTGCATTGCCAGGACAAAAACCAAACTTTGAAGGCCAAGGAACTGTCTGTAAATATCTGCAAGGATATAATACAATATCTAAGGTTTTGATGGTTACCAGTAACCTCAATAATTTTTTTATGAAAAAAAAGCTTGGCACAACCTTTACCCTTACTAGAGTCCAGCATTTAAAGGCAACGAGAAAAACGTAGACTAAAAATGTACTTCTTTGGGCAGAACAATAAGCACTTAGTCTGAAGTAAAACAAGCACTCCACATCATCTGGCTGATACCATGGCTACATAAAACATGGTGGTAGTATAATTCAATGGGGCTGCTCTCAGACGTGGAGTCTTTTTTCTTATGTTGCCAGATAGGTATCCTAGAAGTCTTGCAGCTGTTACTGTGGCCAAAGAGACTTATGCAAAATATTAAATACAATGTTCCATAACTTTTGTTAATCTTTTATGTGTGTTTTTTCCTCTTTTTCACCCTACCTAGTCATTTCCAGTTTGTTTATTGTAGATACACTGCTGCTTGCCTGACCCCTGTTCTTGTCAAGGAGAACATTAACATGCCCAGACACATGCAGTTGCTGGCCACTTCTTATCACCTGCCAGTGGTAGGTTCCCCACACAGAGTCGTATCATGTATGGAGAGACACTGTGCTCTATGTGACATCCACCACGTGTCACTACCCAAACTAGACCTGGAGATCACAGTGACAGCAAGGAGAAACCCCATATAACTTCCCTTCCCTCAGACACAGCCATTTGTGTCTGCTGGTCCACTGAGATTTAAACACTTCTTATTAATGTGCTAGTGTGTTAGAGCACCAAAGCACTCAGTTTTAATTTTTTTAATGGATGGTTGAAAAATAAACTCTAACAGCATTTTCACTTTATTACAGGTGAATGAAAGTGTATATTAATTGATGAAAGTTATATCCCTTCAAAATTAAATCCACAGAATTATGTGTGCAAAGGGATACTTTCTTAATTCACTGTAAATATTGCAGTCTCTAAAGTGTAGGTCGAGAAACCACTAGAGGGCAGTTTTCCTAGTTGTTGAGATACCCTGAAATAGAGAATAAATTAAACTTAGGTAAGAAAAAAAAGAAGCAAATGCATAAATAAATGTGAGGCATAATTGTAAAACTTAGGTTATAGACATTCAGTTTAAGTATTATTTATTATTATTATTATTACATTTCTGTTTTCTTCCTTAATTCGTGTAAAAATTTATTTATACACCTATTAAATGCTGGGTAGGGTATAAAAAGTATATGTCATTATTTAAAAGTTGTGTTTACATTATTTTGTCTGTATAGTACTATTTGTTGGAATTGTTCGGCAAGTCAGATCAGACTCAACATGATAAAATTATAATATTATTACTTTTATTCTACAAGGGTCTACAACAAAACTGATCTAGCAATGCTTAAATTAGTGATTTTGAAATGAAATCGAATGAATTAGTTTTGTTTAATATACAGTGCCATCAGAAAGTATTCACACCCCTTCACTTTTTCCACATTGTTACGTTACAGACATATTCGAAATCCGATTTGAGTATAGTTCTCTTAAAAAATCTACACGAAATAGCCCATAATGACAAAGTGAAAACATGTTTTCAGACATTTTTGTAAATCTTTAAAAAATGTGAACATTTAAACATAATAGGTCATAATAGCACCCTTTGCTATGACGCTCAAAATTGAGCTCATGTGCATCCAGTTTACACTGATCATCCTTGAGATGCTTCTACAATTTTGGATTGGAGACCACCTGTGGTAAATTCAGTCAATTAAACATAATTTGGAATGGCACACACTTGTCTATAAAAGGTGTCACAGTTGACAGTGCATATCAGAGCAGAAACCAAGCAATGAAGTCAAAGAAATTGTGATTGTGAAAACCGTGATTGTGTCAAGGCACAAATCTGGGGAAGGATACAAAAAAATTTCGGCAGCATTGAAGGTCCCGAAAAGCACTGTGGTCTCCATTATTTGGAAATGGAAGAAGTTTGGAACCACCAGAACCCACCCTAGATCTGGCCACCTGACCAAACTGAGTAATCGGGGAAGAAGGGCCTTGGTCAGAGAGGTGACCAAGAACCCAATGGTCACTAAGGCAGAGCTCCAGTGTTCCCTTGTGGAGATAGGACAACCATCCAGTAGGTCAACCATTGCTAACACACTCCACCAATCAGGCCTTTACATGGCAGCCCGCTTGGAGTTGGCCAAAAAGCACCTTAAGGATTCTCAGACCAGAGGAATCAAAATAGAACTTTTTGGCCTGAACTACAAGCATCATGTCTGGAGAAAAACAGGCACTGCTCATCGTCTGGCTAACACCATCCCTACTGTCAAGCATGGTGGTGGCAGCATCATGCTGTGGGGATGTTTTTCTGCGGCAGGAACTGGGCCGAATATAGAGAGATTCTTCAAGAAAACCTGCTCCAGAGTGCTCTGGAACTCAGACTAGGGCGACGATTCATCTTCCAACACGACAATGACCCAAAGCACACAGCCAAGATAACAAAGGAGTGGCTTCAGGAGCAGTCTGTGAATGTCCTTGAGTGGCCCAGCCAGAGCTCGGACTTGAATCCAATTGAACATCTCTGGAAAGACCTAAAAATGGCTGTCTACAGACGCTGCCCATCCAACCTGACTGAGCTTGAGAGGATCTGCAGAGAAGAATGGGAGAAAATGCCCAAAAACAGGTGTGCCAAGCTTGAACAGACATACCCAAGAAGACTTGAGGCTGTGATTGCTTCCTAAGGTGCTTCAACAAAATATTAAGCCATGGGTGTGAATACTTATGTACCTATTATGTTTAAATGTTTACATTTTTAATAAGTTTACAAAAATGACTGAAAACATGTTTTCACTTTGTCGTTATGGGCTATTTCATGTAGATTTTTTAAAAGAAAACTATACTCAAATCGGTTTTCAAATATGTCTGTAATGTAACAAAATGTGAAAAAAGTGAAGGGGTGTGAATACTTTCTGATGGCACTGTATATAGATCTATTCCCCGCGAAATGTGTGTCCGGGCTTGGTGCTGTTGCTCGCTGTTTTTTGTGTGTTGAACATGATGGCGAACAGGCTGAGACTGTCCTGTAAATCATCTTACAAATATGAAGTATGTTTTGTATGTTTTCCACCATAATTTTCACTTACCCTGTATATATTTTTTTTTCTTTCATGGCAAGCCAATGGTTTGGACTCAGACTTCAATAATACTGGTCCTGTGCTGACGTACTTGGAGCAGGTTTTCTCTGTTTCTACACAGCTGAATGCTAATGGAGATGCCAACAGCTCAGTGCTAAGATCAGAGGCTGGAACACCATCAGGACGCTTTGACAAAATGGATGGTGTCTCACATTCCACCAGTATGGCCTATTTATACTCCTCCCACTCTCACTCAGGTCCACTTTACTTTCTGTGGGTCCAAGACCCTCGGCATGAAGTTTTCTTGGACACTTTTATGTTCTGGCTGGACGTGGTGGAAATGGTTAGGGTGACCGGATTTGCAGCGGTCTACTTCTCAAATTGGGTCTTTCCCATCTACATCATGACCTTTTTCTCTATTCTACGTGTGGTGGTAGCTCCCAACAGTCCGATCCTGGCTTTGCTGGGAGTGCTAACACAGGATCTACCATTTCTGATCATACGAATCTGCCTAATAAGCATCTTTGGTTATGTGACCCCAGTACTGTACATCATAAAAAATCTGCTTCTGTGTCTAATTTTTGTGTACTTTTTCTTCTTAACCAAGTTAAAGGTATTCAACAGAGGAAGCATGTTCTGAGGTTTCTGTAAGAAACCAGTTAACTTCCTAGGGTAATAAATAAGTGAAGGGCTGGATTTTATAAATAACAAACAGTGAACACAATGTATGTGGTTACCCCTCGTAATTATTAAGTTTATGTGTTTCAGCGAGACTCATTGCTAACAACTGTTTTTGCTCATAATTTGGTACAGAATGTCCACCAAGCTCATGGTCAGGTGTCAACATTTTTGCATTTTTGTATTTTTACTCTTGATGTTGACATTTAGAGGATGGAATAAATATGAAGACCCAATCCATTAACAAAAAGGAGTAAATATGGAGTGAGGAATTTTTGTTACTTATAACATAGCTTCATTAGTCCTTGAAATGATAGAATCTCTTCTAGTGGAATGTTAGAGCACTCTTGAGCATTTAAAATTTCGAGTACTTTGAGTAAGAAAGGAGGTGGGAAACTTTTCCTGTGGGTTCCATTGCAAATATATAACTATTTCCACAGAACACCTGTCCACATCATTCAAGATGCCACTATTTTTGGCTTATAACTATGTTAGTTACCAAATGTTCCTTCACTAACCTCAAGTTTACATATCAGAATCAGAATTATCAAATTTCTTTTATAGCTGATACATGATAACTGTTCTGAGCAGCTATGTGTTTGTAATTAAGTTCCTTTGAAGTGGCTTGTCAAGTAACATTTTTGTTTGGTTCACCACTTGTCTATCCATATTATAAAGTGCTTATTTTGAAATTGTACCGTTTAAGTATCCATGTTTTACAATACTCTTTTATATGATGCAAGATCAGTAAAACAATACACATGTTTAATCTATTTTGAAACTTCTGGGATGATTTTGATAATTGTTTTCCAAAGTTGATGACTGGCAATGTCGCATAAAGATGTGTTTCAAATAGTTGGTCTCAATTTATGTGTAAGTCAAATAATAAAAAAAGAATATTTATGTAAATAAACGTTCAGTATATGCCAACGAAAAGATTTACTATAAAAATCATCTGTAATAAATGTGTCCTTGGTGATAGCAGGTTAATTCTCAATTAATTTAGTGAAAATTGGCTCTTGTGTTTGGTACCACCTTTAGAATACTGAATCACTGTACCAGTACTAATAACTGAGTAAAATTAATGATACTTTTCCAAAGTATAAACTCAACTCAACTAGCAGTTAAATGCTTTTTATCTGTCTGATTCTTATCTTTATGATGCACCATATATTTACAATATATGAGACTGCAGGCAAGCTGGTCAAGCACACATACTCTGTGTCTATGAAGCCACACTGTTGTAACGTGTACAGAATGAGGCCTGGTGTCGTCTTGCTGAAATAATTATAGACCTCCTGGGGGAAAAAATGTCGCCTTGATGGCATAATATGTCTCTCTACAATTCCAATTTAGAGATTCCAACACTTTCATATTAGTCTTCCATGCTAAGAGAAATTATCCCCCTCTTTTCTTACATTTTGTATATTGAGTGAGCCCCCCTGTTTGATCCCCCATCCTGTATCACCCCACTCCCTGTCTCCTACACACCTACCCACTCCCTGTCTCCTACACACCTAATCGTGTCTCCTCACATCTTTTGTTATTCTGTATCCTGACCCCCTCCATTGTTATTACCCACTATAAAACCAACACCCTTTTATTACACTAGCCCAACCTTTGTTCACCTTTGTAGTCTCCCGCTTCATTGTCATTTCCATCCCCCTTAACCTCCTCCTCCTCTCCCTAATTCCTCCCCTCACTTCGAATGTAGAAAAGGCTCCCCAAAACTATGTCTAGTTAGATTTTTTGCCGGTCTTCCAAGCTGTGCCCATACATCTATCTGTATGTGTTAATAAACGACTCTACTCCTGAAGACTGGCGGTCTCCTGGCTCCTGAATGTTGCTGAATTTCTAACAGTTGGTGCCGTGACCCGGATGGCAAACTGAAAACTCGGTGAGTAAACGCCATTTCGAACCTAAGAGAAATTTTGGCTGAATAAGATAAAACGGAGTCAGTAAAGGTTATCCTCTTTGCAAAAGAGAAAATTGTAATGCATTATTACTGATTGTAACAGATATTTTCTCTGAAAGAAAGGAAGTTTGATTGTTATTGCATCTGAAAGTAATCTGTGTTTGCTGTTGGTTACTGTTAGTGTAATCTGCTTTACAGCTGTTTAAGAATTCGTTGGTTACTTTTGTAGTAATCTGTATATTTGCTGTTGGTTACTGTCGGTGTAATCCATCCACTTCTGTTGGTTACTGTTAGTGTAATCTGTTTTACAGCTGTTTAAGAATTCGGTTGGTTACTGGTGCTTGTAACTATCACCTTCCTTAAAAAGAGTGAAATCTTGGTTACTGCTGTGGTGCCTTTGTTTTGCTGCAAACCCAGTCAGTAGGGAAAGTTTTGTTTTGTTTTGTTTTGTTTGTTTTTTCTGCTTCCTCACCATGTTTAGTAAAAGTAAAATTGCCCAGGATATTGGTAAAGACTTCTGGAAGCCTCCTAACTATAAATCCAGCACCTTAGTTAAGGGAGGGACTGAAATGCCTGAGTGGACTGATTTAGAGTTTGAAAAGTTAATTAATGACGTAGTAAAGAACCACATTAATGAACAAAAGAGACGTCAGTACTTTTCATCCAAGGGTTTCTCTGTAGATAAGTTATGGACTCCTGCTGAGTGTAAAACAGCTTTAGGCTTCGGCCTTAAACACGATTCAGTCAAGGAATGTTTATTTGTTAATAAGCAATACTGGGAATACAGGTTGAAATCTTTGGATGACAAGTTAAAAGACGCTGATGAAAAGATTGCAGAACTAACCCGTGAATGTAAAAAGCAAAAAACAGCTGCAATAAATGCCCAGAGAACATGTGAAAAACTTCAGCGTTCACTGACAGATATTGAGCAGCAACATGCTAATTGCATATCTAAACCGAAACGTCAGTGCCGTCCCCCACCTGTAACCCCCCTGCCAGGTCAGCCATGCTACACAGAGGATGCCTTGAGTAATGAGACTGACCACTCTGATGGATCGGAATTCTTTTTATCTGATAAGGATTCTGACCATGCTAGTGATCAAGTATCTTTTTCAAGACACATTCAAATGCGACCTGTGACTAATGTATCACCAGAGGTACATAATAGGGAAGGTGAAATCAAGGAAACTCGACCAATTTGCCCAGCTGCTTCAGCCCTTTTGTGTGCTATCAGTGAAGTATCTGAGAAACGCGTTGATGTTCAAATCAGAGAACAGAATTTTTCAATTCTTGTAGACACAGGGGCTCAAGTCACTACTTTGTCTGAAACCATTTGCATATCCTTAGGATTACCTTTAACAGACAAACACATCACAGCTGAGGGAAAGGGTAATGTTGGTATTCCCTTAACTTTATCTTCACCCATATCTGTTAATCTAGGGCCTAAAAGCATTTCATGGCAATTTTGGGTAGGAAAAGTTGAAAATATTTTTGGCATGGATTTTCTGAGGGAGCTTATCTGCTCTTTGTTCATTTCTGCAGATTCTTGTGTTTGGAACCTTGGTGTTGATAATGTTATATTGAGTAGTGAGAATAAGGAAACACATGACACAGATATGAAGGCATTTCCTGATCTTTTGGCTAGCAAAGAACACAAGGCCTTGCGTGACAAAGCACAGTTGTGTTGTGCTGGTGTACAATATTCATGACAATGGGTTACCCAGGGTTCTAGATGAATTTTGCCTGCTAGAAGCTCTGCAGTTAATGCAATGTCACTGGCAACTACAGTGCACTAACAGTGCACAAATTGCAAGCTTTCTTAGATCTATGCAAATACTGGAGACCCTGGATAAATTCTTATGCTGCAATTTCACAACCACTATACGATCTGCTTAAAGGTAACCCTGGACAAAACGTCATGAACGCTAGAACAAATAATAATAGTCAAAGGTCCTCATTCTGTGTCAGCACTACTCAATAATGGTCGTGTCTTGTCAGTAACTACCTCCAGGTGGGGTAACTGGCGTGCAGTTTTGACAGCTCCTAATGTGGTAATTCAGAATGCAACCATGAACAATCCTTCCTCTCTTATGATGTCTTCACTGACTGATGCCACTGAGGAAGGAGACGACCATGATTGCATTGAATTATCTAATCCTCATTTTGTTTTTAAAGATGCCCCTCTCGATAACCCTGATTTGATTCTTTTTACTGACAGTTTCTCAAACCACAGTGATGGTCAGCGTAGATCTAGATGGGCAGTAACTGACAGCTACCTAACTTCAGCCAGTGGTAGTCTTCCTCCTTCTTACTCAGCACAGCAGGCTGAGTTGGTGGCCCTAACTAAAGCATGTAAACTTGCATCACGCAAGAGGGCTATGGTTTATACAAATTCTTGTTATGCATTTGGGGTGGTCCATGATTTTGGACATTGCGGAAACATAGAGGTTTCCTGACGGCTGCAGGTACCCCTGTTAAAAATGCTGATTCGGTACAGAATCATTTGGAGGCAGTTAACTTACCTACAGATTTAGCTATTGTTAAAGTCAAATCACACACTGGAGGTATTTCATTTGAAGCACAAGGCAACAGATTTGCTGATGAAGTGGCGAAAAGGACAAGTTTTTACCACCAGCCACTTACTAATACTGAGCGTAGCAGTAATAACACATCTTCCATTTCTAAGTTAAAGTCTGATTCTCCAAGCTGAGAACTTGGATTACTGACTCAACAGTGAAATGTGAGGGAAAGAAAACATGAGAATACATGTAAGGTTGTGTCTGCTCCTCTGAATTAATTTAGGGTCAGTAAGAGGAAGGGTGGGTAATATACAGAGCCACAAGAGAAGAACTGTATGTGTCTAAAACTACGGGGGCCAAACTCTGTGGTGAAGATTTCCACACACTGTATATTACCATAGCAGCCCCTCCTAAGGGACAGATAGTGAGGAGCAGCAAGTAACCTTACATGACAAGTAAATTAATTAATTAAATTAATTAAAGAGACTAAACTCAACGAGGAACAGTTCACTGCGTACGTTTCTTTGTGTTTCCCACAGAAATACCCAGAAGTTGGATGGTGAGCTGGGTATGTCTGCATGACGATCTGCCTGGTTGACTGTTGAAGCCCACTAGAACAACATGTCTACCTGCCACACTCCAACGTAGTTTCACTGCATGGGATTGCACATGGATGAACAATGGAGGTGTGACATATCGCCATGCAATCAACCATCCAAGCTCCTGGACTGCATCCATCGTGGACACACCTGAAGACACCACATCTCTCTAAGGACATATCCAACATCTTTGTCGACATACATCCAAGTAACAGCCATAAACAGCTCAAGAACTTGGCTGCATGAACTTCTTGGACAATCTCTGCATAACTTTACAGAAATAGGCATTGTCCTATTCTGTATAGTTATAACCCCTTTAAATGTTTGTTTGTATGTTTTGTATTTTGGCTTTGTGATTCTCCATTAGGCAGAATCAGAGGGAGGATTAAGAGAAATTATCCCCCTCTTTTCTTACATTTTGTATATTGAGTGAGCCCCCCTGTTTGATCCCCCATCCTGTATCACCCCACTCCCTGTCTCCTACACACCTAATCGCCCAACCTTTGTTCACCTTTGTAGTCTCCCGCTTTATTGTCATTTCCATCCCCCTTAACCTCCTCCTCCTCTCCCTAATTCCTCCCCTCACTTCGAGTGTAGAAAAGGCTCCCCAAAACTATGTCTAGTTAGATTTTTTGTTGGTCTTCCAAGCTGTGCCCATACATCTACAGTATCTGTATGTGTTAATAAACGACTCTACTCCTGAAGACTGGCGGTCTCCTGGCTCCTGACAGAGAGGAGATGATGTGTGTCATATGGCCCTGTAAAAGGAATGGGAGTTAGCACAACACCCTTTGAAATAGCTGCACACTTTGTAATGCTCCCTCCGCATTGGCCTGGCATAGCAACAGTAGCTCTGTGGCTAATGATGTTTAGATGACAATTTGCCAGGATAAAGCCAGCCTCATCCAGGTATATGACTTTGTGACATGGTTTACTTGCTTACAGTTTTATTATATACTATATAAGAAAACATACAAATTGAGTTTTAGGAATTACATTTATTCATTCTGTACAAGATGCAGATACTGTACATCAAATGTACACACATTAAATTTTCTTGTCACAAGAGAAAATTGTTTGTCACATACAATCATGTGAAAAAGTTAAGACACCCCATAAAAACCTTTGTCTTTTTGAACATGTTTAAACATATGAACATTTGAGCTTCATTTAATCAGTACTGAAAGATGGAGCTTATATAACTAAACAAAAATAAGTTAAAAAATACTTCTAAACACAAGTTGTAAAATGAACAAAAATGGACATTTATTGTGAGGGAAAAGTTAGGACACCCCCACATTTATTACTACCTAAAATGTCTAAAATTAGAATCAGATGCACCACATCAGCTGCAATGATTAGACCATCGTTAGAGGACATTGTAGTTTTATTTAAACCTCAGACATTAGTTTGGTTTGCTCTTGATTGTTGAAGTGAGTGGTATTAGCGCCATCTTGGTTGATCCAAGATGGCGCCGCAGATGGCGACACTGGTTAGGAGCTCCGTAGTGCTTTGTTTGTTTTTGTTTGTTTGTTATGGCATGTGTGATCCAAACACACTCCAATACAGCGCAGAAGATCTGCTGAACATTAGGCAGCTCATGCCACCAGGTATATTTCCTGATTTTTCATTTTCGGACAGTTTTTTGGACATTTTGGTCAGCGGAGCGGCTGCACTCCTGAGCAGACGCAGGCGGATGCGCAGACGTGGGAAGCGCGCCGGAGCGCTCGTCAAACTCCGACAGCGCGGACTTCGTACACCGCTACCCAGCATCCATATGACAAACCTTCGCTCTTTAGGAAATAAAATGGACGAACTTTCACTGTTAAACCGTACCAACAAGGACTTTTCTCTCTCTGCTGTACTGTGCTTCACTGAGACCTGGCTCACCGATTCCGTCCCGGACAGCGTGCTCCACCTGCACGGCTTTCATCTCCACCGAGCGGACCGCGACGCGGAGCTTTCCGGCAAGAAAAAAGGCGGCGGAATTTGCTTTTATATCAACCAAGGCTGGTGTACAGATGTGACAGTGTTAATGAGAACATGCAGCCCTAATCTGGAATCACTTTTCTTGAACTGTAGACCGTTTTATTGTCCGCGGGAGTTTTCATCAGTTGTGCTTGTTGCCGTTTACATTCCACCTCAAGCGTGCGCGCGTGAGGCACTGAGCGCACTCGCTGATCAGATCCTCAGCGTGGAGCACAAACACACAGACTCTGTTTTCATCATCTTAGGGGACTTTAACAGAGCAAAACTTAACAACGAACTACCTAAATACAGACAGCATGTTACCTGCCCCACCAGGGAGAGCAACATTTTAGATCACTGCTATACTGTATTTAAAGGTGCGTACCGCTCTGTCCCTCGTGCAGCACTGGGACTATCTGACCACTGTTTAGTTCATCTTCTCCCGACCTACAGACAGAAGCTCAAGTGTGCCAAACCTGTGGTCAGCACGGTGAAGAAATGGACTAATGAGGCTAAAGAAAGGCTTCAGGACTGCATGGAATTAACAGACTGGTGTGTGTTTGATGATGCCACAAGCAGCCTGGATGAATACACGGACACTGTGACATCTTACATCAGCTTTTGTGAAGACATCTGTGTTCCCACCAGCACTCGCATTAAATATAATAATGACAAGCCCTGGTTTAATGCCAAATTGAAACAGCTGCGCCGGTCTAAGGAGGTAGCATATAGAAGTGGGGATCGGGCGCTGTACAACCAGGCAAGGAACACCCTAACCAAAGAGATCAAGGCTGCAAAGAAGAACTACTCCAACAAGCTAAGCAGCATGATGTCCACAAATGAGCCATCAACCGCCTGGAGGTGTCTGCAGAACATCACCAGCTACAAAAGGCCACCTACACAGACAATGGGAGATCGTCAACTGGCCGACGACCTTAACAGATTCTACTGCAGGTTTGAACAGCCCAGCAACGAGCTCCCATCCAACACCACTTCACACCCATCTGACTATCAGCCACCCATCCAGCCTGCCCTGAAGATCTGCGAGGAAGACGTGCTGAGACTTTTAAAAAAACAGAAAGTCAAGAAGGCCCCAGGTCCTGATGGAATCTCTCCCTCCTGCCTGAGGACCTGTGCAGACCAGCTTGCACCTGTCTTCACTAAGATCTTCAACAGATCACTGGAGCTGTGTGTGGTTCCATCCTGTTTTAAATGCTCCACAATAATACCCATTCCCAAAAAGGCAACTACCACAGGACTAAATGACTACAGACCTGTTGCCCTGACCTCTGTGGTCATGAAGTCCTTTGAAAGACTGGTTCTCAACCACATTAAGGAAATCACGGACCCCCTGCTAGACCCCCTGCAATTTGCCTATCGGGCCAACCGGTCGGTGGACGATGCAGTGAACATGGGTCTCCACTTCATCCTCCAACACCTTGATCACCCGGGAACTTATGCAAGAATTCTGTTCCTGGACTTCAGCTCAGCCTTCAACACAATTATTCCAGGACAATTACACAGCAAACTGGCTGAACTCAGCGTACCAGCCTCCACCTGCCAGTGGATAACTGACTTTCTTACTGGCAGAAAACAGCAGGTGAGGCTGGGAAAGTGTACTTCAGGGACCCGAACCATCAGCACAGGTGCCCCACAGGGTTGTGTACTCTCCCCACTGCTCTTCTTGCTGTACACAAATGACTGTACCTCCATGGACTCCTCTGTTAAAATCCTGAAGTTTGCAGATGACACTACAGTCATTGGTCTCATCAGTGACAGTGATGAGTCTGCTTATAGACGGGTGGTTGATCAGGTTGTCCTCTGGAGCAGTCAGAACAATCTGGAGCTGAACACAGCAAAAACAGTGGAGATGACCGTGGACTTCAGGAGGAGCCCCCCAACCCTGCCAGCACTCACCATCCTAGACAGGACTGTGATGGCTGTGGAGTCCTACAAGTTCCTGGGCACAACGATCTCCAAGGACCTGAAGTGGGACAGCAACATCAACTCCATCATCAAGAGGGCTCAACAGAGGATGTACTTTCTGTACCAGCTGAGGAAGTTCAACCTACCCCAAGAGCTGATGGTGCAGTTCTACACAGCCATCATAGAGTCCATCGTCACCACATCCATCACAGTGTGGGGCAGCGCTGTCACAAAACATGACACCAAGAGACTGCAGCGCATCATCAAGTCTGCAGAGAGGACCATCGGTGTAAAGCTGCCCACACTGTTGGACCTGCATGCCTCCAGAACCAGGAAGCGTGCAGAGAAAATCATCACTGACCCGTCTCACCCTGGCCATCACCTGTTTCGGTGCCTTCCATCAGGCCGACGCTTCAGCCACATGAAGACCCGAACGACCAGGCTACAGAGAAGCTTTTATCCAAACTCCATTACGCTCATGAACAATTGAACACTACTGTACTGTTAATACTCGGGACACTTGCACATCAAAAACTACCCATTTCATTTATGTAATGGCATACACAGGATTTTCACCTTTACTTCCATTTCATATTTATATATTTTTATATTTTCTATAGTTTTTATATTGCACAAAACTGCACCTTTTTAAAATTACAATGTAAATTGCACATGCTAAATGTTTACAATGTTTTCTATGTTTACAGGTATGAATGTGTGTGTTAGAGAGAGTGAGCTGTGTGAATAAGATTGTCTTTACTGTATTTTTTCGTGCACTGCAAGCATCTGTGTAACCAAAAACAAATTCCTTGTATGTGTGAGCATACTTGGCCAATAAAGCCCGATTCTGATTCTGATTCTGATTCTGATTACCATGGTGAGATCTAAAGAGCTCTCTGAGGCCTCCAGAAAGAAAGTTGTAGATGCATATGCGTCTGGGAAGGGATTTAAAAGGGTCTCAAAACAATTAGAAATTAGACATTAAAAACAACTGCTAACATGTCCAGGTCAGGCCATCCTAGCAAGTTCAGCCCAAGAGCAGACCGCAAGATGCGTCAAGAAGTCTCCAAGAACCCTACAATGTCATCACGGGATCTACAGGTAGCTCTTGCCACAGTTGATGTGAAGGTACATGCATCTGTAACCGGTAGAGCTGGGCGTTACCGTTAGTAGTATGTGGATTGTGGCAGCCACCGTAGCGCGAAAGAGCACCCTACCACCCCCCATCCCCCCCACCCACCCACCACCGGCGCGCCGGTGTTGCTTATTAGCACAGGTGAGTATAAAGGTAAGGTAGGTGTTTGGTGTTTGTGCTGGTTTTCTTCGCTGTGCTGGGTCGTACGGCGTGGGTTTTGTGCTCTTGGACTTTTCGTAGAAGCCGTGTTCGCTAAATACTGGTGCCTGGTTGCCACACCGCTATTTATTAGCAACAGTCCATGCTCAGTACATTGGTCTCTGAGCGGCTAATTGGGGTCGTCGCGGGCAGTGCTGGTCATAAGGTAGGTTTTTATTGTGTTTCATATAAAGTTTTATTGAGTTCAGATTCATGGCGGGTACCCCTGTTTAGGCATGTTGATTGGCGTGCTTGATAACTGGTGTGTATAGAAGTCGGCGCTGGTAGGTATTACAATCAATTGTTGTGGTTATAATGCAACTTATAAAGTGTGTGGTTGGGATTCGGGGTAGAGTGTTTGTTTATTTCATTAGATCGTGACTGCATGGTGCTGAAGGGGCATGAACTTTCCTGCTGCTTAATGGTATTTGCATTTATCGGTATTTACAGTCTAAAGGTACGTACATTTATTTGTTGTGGGCTTAAAATATTTTATTGTAACTTATTGCTCATTGTTGTTTATCATAATGTATTGTGATCAGGTCCTATACGGGAGCCACTTCTGGTGGGCCTAGGTGGCGCTCTGGGTACCAAGGATGGAGTCTTCGGGTCGAATCCAGCATTTTGCCTATGCTGGAAATTTGCTTGAGTCTATTTGCAACAGATCGTCACTTAATGTTACTTTTTTTTGCATATTATAACTTAATAATTGTCCTTTGGTTTATTTTGATATTTGTTTATCAGGTATATTGGTAGTGCTTTTTTTTGTATCCTTGTAGTACTTGGCTGGTGGAATTGTCACTATTTTTGGGGGTTTGTAGTGAGTGTGATTTTTATTAGCGGTTTGAAGAAATAAAACATAGTGCAGGAATTTGCCTAACCAATATACCTGATTTGCTTACTTGTCCTTTTTTTGTTTATTTTTGTAGATCTGTATGTTAGGCTCTGTTATAATAATATTTGAAGATTTTAAATTGTATTGTATTTTATTATTGATGTGTATTCTCATTGTGAGAAAATAACCATTTAGTAAAGCTCAATGGAACCAGATCTTCCGTCTCTTTTAAAATTTCAAATGTACCTGTGTGCCGGTAGTTTTACTGGTAGTATACTCCTGGGGTGAGATTCCCCAGGTGGCGTTGTCGGATAAATCAATAAAATACTAAAATAAAATAAAACTTTGTAGCTTAGGTGAACCATCTCTTTGTGGTTGGCGGTGTGCCTCCCCACACTTTTAAGACTGTCCCCTGTTGCCCCTTCTTCCATGCCACATTTGTGGAGTTGTCGGCAGGATTTTGAAAACAAGACGGTTTTTCGGGTTCAGGTGTGTGTGTGTGTGTTTGGTTTCTATTGTTGGTTATAGGCAAAACAGCAGTTGGTATTAGGGTCCAGTGCTCATAATGAAGTGCTCCAGTGATTCTTTTTCTGTTTCTCATCTGTTTTCTGTGTTGACCATGGCAAATGAGCTGCAGGAGTTGAGGGATTTGGTGCAACAGCTCCAAGCCGATAATGAGCGTCTCTCACAAGTGCGTGCTGCAGCTCTGCCTCAGAAGGGTCCTAGTGGTGGTAATGAACCCCAGGAGATCGTGAGTAACCCTGTTCCTGCAGAAAGGCTATTGTATATTCCTCGTGAGCGTAAATGCCCAGTGTTTAGAGGCCGGGTTGGTATTGGTATAGAGGAATGGAGTGAGAAAGTACAGGCCAGTATTCTTGCACGACATTTGGGGCCCCTTGACCAAGCTCATTTTATGTTGGATCATCTTGAAGGAGAAGCAAAAGATGAAATAAGATATAGGCCTATAGTGGAAAGGGAAGACCCACAGAAGATTTTATCTATCCTTAAAGAGTTGTATGGTTGTTCAAAGTCATATGTTGCTTTGCAGGAAAGCTTCTTTGGCCGTAAGCAGCTGGAAGGAGAATCCTTGCAGGAGTTTTCCCATGCTCTGTTGCACCAATGGATAAGACAAGGCAGTGTGCACCTTATGTGGTACCTAAGGCTGATATTCTGGTGCGTGATCAGTTTGTAGAAAATTTTCAAGATTCTGCTCTTCGTAGGGAATTGAAGCAACTGGTCTGTCAGACGCCAGGGGTCTCTATGTTGCAGATTCGAGCAGCGGCCATTTGCTGGGAGCGAGAGGGTGGGTCCGATAACAGGAAAAGAGGTAGAAGGCATTCTGTCCCCTCTATGTGTGCATTGCAATTGTCTGGGGAGCCTTATGGGGCCCAGCGTTCTGTGGCTCATACCAACTCGTTTGAGATGGCAGATTTAAAGGCAATGCTATTTAAACAGCAGGAACAAATCAACCAGTTAACTCAAAGAATTGCTAGATTATGTGCTTCCCCCGCCCTACTGGATCAGGTCGTCCCAATGTAATTTGTAGGCGATGCCAGAAACCTGGTCACTTTGCTAGAGACTGTGATGAGCGGGGTCCGGTGCGTTCAGCTGGTGCTCCTCCGCCCCCTCGTGTTGTCCCTCATTTTTTGGCTGCGGAAAACTAGCTCCCTCCAGTGTGCAGAGCCACACATTGGGAGGGGAGGATATTGGCTCTACTCTGCAAGGTGTTGTGCAACCATCTACTGTCCCATCTTTAGTTGGCCAGTGTCCAAAGGTAGCTGTTCGGCTAGGGGGAGTGGTGGTAAATTGTTTACTGGATACTGGGTCAATGGTGTCAACTATAACCGAAGGTTTTTTTCGTCAACATATCCAGGGTGAATTGCGTCCTTGCCGGTGGCTACAGCTTCGTGCAGCTAATGGGTTGGAGATACCTTATGTGGGCTATGTGGAGCTTACAGTTGAGGTACTTGGTAAGTCCATTCCTGATCGTGCTTGGCTGGTAGTTAAAGATTCTCCAGGAACTGTCCCTTCACCAGTAGTTCCTGGGGTGTTGGGTATGAATGTTATTCGTGAGTGTTATCAGGAACTGTTTGGCCAGCATGGTGCCGCATTGTTTGATCTCCCGCCAGTAGTATATGCATCCCCACCCTGGCAACAAGCCCTGCAGTTTTGTCATTAGGCCTTGTGTAGGCCTTCTACATTAGGAACAGGAGTAGCTAAAGTTAGGGGCCATAAGTCAGTTTATATACCAGCTGGCACTTTTCAGATGATTCCAGCAACGTGTTCTAGTCAGCTCAGAAAATGCACTACGGGGGTATTAATTGAACCATCTGTTAAGTCGAGTGCTTTACCTGACTTTGCTCAAGTCCAGGCCCACACGGTGCAAGCAAGTCCCATTTTGGAGCAGATTGAGGCTTTAGATCTGTCTGTCCTGTCCCAAGCTGACCAGAGGAAGGTGAAGGGCCTCTTGGGTAAATATTCTTCAGTGTTTTCCTCATTTGAAGGTGATATTGGATGTACTGGGTTGATTTCCCATGATATATTCCTGTTAGATGATGTGCCAGTGAGACAGAGGTACAGACGTATTCCCCCATCTGACTATGACACAGTCAAGGCTCACATTCGACAGCTGCTTGATAGCAAGGTGATTCAGGAAAGCTGTAGCCCTTATGCATCTCCAATTGTATTGGTTAAGAAAAAAGATGGTAGCCTCCGTTTGTGTGTTGACTACCGTCAGCTTAACATGAAGCTTAACATGAAGTTTCACAAGACCAGAAAGGATGCATTTCCACTGCCCAGAATCGAAGAGACCTTAGATGCTTTATCAGGGGCTCAGTGGTTTACAACCTTGGACTTGGCTAGTGGGTATAATCAAATCCCTGTGACTGAGGGGGATCGCTCAAAGACAGCTTTTTACACCCCCTTTGGGCTATTTGAATTTAATCGGATGCCCTTTGTAATGCCCCAAGTACCTTTCAGAGGCTCATGGAGAGGGTGTTTGGTGACCAGAATTGCCAATCCCTGTTGTTGTATCTGGATGATATCATTGTGTTTTCTTCTGACATAGATCAGCAATTGAGCCGTTTGGATCTTGTGTTGAGTCGGCTGCAACAGGAAGGTTTGAAAGCAAAGTTAGAGAAATGTTGTTTCTTTCAACGACAAGTTCGGTACCTGGGTCACGTGGTGTCCAGTCATGGGGTGTCTACGGATCCTGATAAGGTATCGGCTGTAGCTAACTGGCCTCGTCCAGCCTTGGTCTCTGAGTTGCGTTCATTTCTTGGCTTTGCCAGCTATTATCGATGTTTTGTTCAAGGATTTTTGCAGATAGCTGGCCCATTGCATCGCCTAATAGCAAAGGTAGGTGGGACAAAGTGTCGGAAAGGCCACGGGCCTCATCTGTCAGAAGTCTGGTCGGAACAATGTGAGTCGAGTTTTCAGGAGCTGAAACTGAAGTTTGTGAGTGCGCCCACACTGGCTTTTGCTAACTTTTCTCTTCCTTTTATTTTGGAGGTTGATGCCAGTCATTAGGGTTTGGGTGCTGTGCTTTCTCAGGAGCAGGATGGTCAGGTACGTCCCATTGCATATGCAAGCCGAAGTCTTCACCCTAATGAGAAGTTGTATAGCTCAATGAAGCTGGAGTTTTTGGGCCTGAAGTGGGCTATGGCAGACAAATTTCGTGAGTATCTTTGGGGCCAGAAGTGTGTTGTTTGGACGGATAACAACCCTTTGAGCCATTTGGATACATTGGCCAGGAATGGGTAATGATATACAGCAGTGGTGCCAGCAGTGTAAGAGGTGTACCCTTGCTAAGCCCCCCCCAGCCACGTGTTCGTGAACCTCTTAGCCTCCAGGCCTAATGAGGTCGTGGCCATTGATTTTTCCTTTTTGGAGCCCGCTAGGGATGGTACTGAACAGGTTTTGGTAATAACTGATGTTTTTTCAAAATTTACCCCGGTGATTCCTACTCGAGATCAAAGAGCCCCAACAGTGGCAAGTGTGCTAGTTAAACATTGGTTCTATCGATATGGTGTCCCTGCACGTTTACATTCAGACTGTGGTCCGAGCTTTGAGAGTGCCCTGGTTTGTCAACTTTGTGATTTATATGGAGTTCAGAAGACTCAGACTACTCCATATCACCCACAAGGCAATGGGCAGTGTGAGCGATTCAATCGCACTATGCATAATCTTCTGCGTACTTTGTCCCAGGAACAGAAGAGCCGCTGGCCAGACTATGTACCCCAGTTGGTCTTTAATTATAATTCGTCCATCCATCAGTCCACAGGGGAATCGCCCCATTTTCTGATGTTTGGACAAGAACCCCAACTTCCAGTGGATTTCTTGTTGGGTAGAGTTCAGGAAGGAGAAGGTAGAGCAGTTTGTGATTGGGTTCAGGAACACCAGAGGCGTCTTCAGGTTGCTTTTAAAGGGGCAAGGGAGAGGATGCAGGTGGCAGCACAGCGGCGAAAGGAATGCCATGACCAGCGAGCGCAACTCCATCCATTGCAGGTAGGTCAGATTGTTTACCTTAGGGACTATTCAGGGCGTGGACGTAAGAAGATCCAGGATGCTTGGAGTCCTGTTATCCATAAGGTGTTGAGAATGCCTGAACCTGGGGGAGTGGTATATTCTGTAGCCCCATTACGAGATTTGGGGAAAGTTCGACAGGTGCACCAGGAAATGTTAAAACCCGTTCCACCAAACTTCTCTTTGATCTCCCCCCAGGTTGAGGACCTAACACTTGGGAGGGACCCAGAACCCGAAGAGGAAGAACTGGGTCAGTGGATTGTGGTTGGTGCCCCGCAGGCTCAGTCTAGGCCAACTACACCTCCAGTTTCGGTCCTGCCAGTGGCCGAAGTGGGGGAGGTGAGTTCGTCTGTAAGCGTTGAGGTTAGTGGCCCAGAACCACTAGCTGGCTCTGACGTTGAGGTTGTTGGTTCTAGTTTAGAGGGCGGGCGATGGACGAGTAACCGCAGGACAGCATAGAAATCCTCACAACTTACCAATGGCAGTGGTAGGTGTAGTTCCCGAGTTGGCACCTCCTTCAATATCAGGTTTAAGTAACATGGCTGAAGCATACTTTAGGCCTTGGTTTTAACGGGATTGTCAGGCTCCAATGTGTTAGCGCTTTTGACGACGGGACGCCGACACAAAAACTGGGGTAGAATGTAACCGGTAGAGCTGGGCGTTACCGTTAGTAGTATGTGGATTGTGGCAGCCACCGTAGCGCGGAAGAGCACGCCCCCCCCCCCCCCCCCCCCCCCCGGCGCGCCGGTGTTGCTTATTAGCACAGGTGAGTATAAAGGTAAGGTAGGTGTTTGTGCTGGTTTTCTTCGCTGTGCTGGGTTGTACGGCGTGGGTTTTGTGCTCTTGGACTTTTCGTAGAAGCCGTGCTCGCTAAATACTGGTGCCTGGTTGCCACACCGCTATTTAATAGCAACAGTCCATGCTCAGTACATTGGTCTCTGAGCGGCTAATTGGGGTCGTCGTGGGCAGTGCTGGTTATAAGGTAGGTTTTTATCGTGTTTCATATAAAGTCTCTTTTATTGAGTTGAGATTCATGGCGGGTACCCCTGTTTAGGCATGTTGATTGGCATGCTTGATAACTGGTGTGTATAGAAGTCGGCGCTGGTAGGTGTTACAGTCAATTGTTGTGGTTATAATGCAACTTGTAAAGTGTGTGGTTGGGATTCGGGGTAGAGCGTTTGTTTATTTCATTAGATCGTGACTGCATGGGGCTGCTTAATGGGCTGCTTCCTGCTGCTTAATGGTATTTGCATTTATCGGTATTTACAGTCTAAAGGTACGTACATTTATTTGTTGTGGGCTTAAAATATTTTATTGTAACTTATTGCTCATTGTTGTTTATCATAATGTATTGTGATCAGGTCCTATATGGAAACCACTTCTGGTGGGCCTAGGTGGCGCTCTGGGTACCAAGGACGGAGTCTTCGGGTCGAATCCACTGCTGTTTTGCCTATGCTGGAAATTTGCTTGAGTCTATTTGCAACAGATCGTCACTTAATGTTACTTTTTTTTGCATATTATAACTTAATAATTGTCCTTTGGTTTATTTTGATATTTGTTTATCAGGTATATTGGTAGTGCTTTTTTTTTTGTATCCTTGTAGTACTTGGCTGGTGGAATTGTCACTATTTTTGGGGGTTTGTAGTGAGTGTGATTTTTTATTAGCAGTTTGAAGAAATAGAACATAGTGCAGGAATTTGCCTAACCAATATACCTGATTTTCTTACTTGTCTTTTTTTTGTTTTCATTTGTAGATCTGTATGTTAGGCTCTGTTATAATAATATTTGAAGATTTTAAATTGTATTGTATTTTATTATTGATGTGTATTCTCATTGTGAGAAAAGAACCATTTAGTAAAGCTCAATTGAACCAGATCTTCCGTCTCTTTTAAAATTTCAAACGTACCTGTCTGCTGGTAGTTTTACTGGTAGTATACTCCTGGGGTGAGATTCCCCAGGTGGCGTTGTCGGATAAATCAATAAAATACTAAAATAAAATAAAACTTTGTAGCTTAGGTGAACCATCTCTTTGTGGTTGGCGGTATGACTCCCAACAGACTGTCCCCTGTTGCCCCTTCTTCCATGCCACACATCTACCACCAGAAAGAGACTGCACAAGTTTGATTTTCATGTGAGGTGTTCAGGGAAGACATCAGGGCAAGACTAAAGTTTGCCAGAACACACCTAGACAAAGACCAGGACTTCTGGAAAAATTTGCTTTGGACAGATGAATCCAAAGGTTAATTATTTAGGCACAGTAGTTGTGTCTTTGGTGCAAACCAAACACAGCATTTAAGCACAAGAACCTCATACCAACTGTGAAGCATGGAGGTGGAAATGTCATGGTTTAGGGCTGCTTTGCAGCAGCAGGGTTTGGCAAGTTCTCCATTATAGAATCCACGATGAATTCTTTACTGTATCAGAGGGTGCTTGAGGTAAATTTAAGACCATCTGTCCAAAAACTGAAGCTGAAGTGGAGGTGGACCATGCAACATGCCAACAACCCCAAACATTCCAGTAAATCCACCAAGGAATGGCCAAGTCAAAGCCCGGATCTTAATTTTATCTTAGAAGCAGATCTGTAGTTCCAGTGGAGAGCATTAGGTTTAGTGGATAAGTATAGTTGGGTGTCATCAGCATAACAGTGGAATTGGATTTTATGTTTCCTAAATATTTGACCAACAGGTAGAAGGTAAATTATAAATAAGAGAGGTACTAGAACAGAGCCCTGCAGGACACCACAAACAACTTCAGATGGGTGAGACTGAAAATGTTTGAGTTGAATGAACTGGCTGCGACCATTAATATAGGAGGAAAACCATGCAAAAACAGTATCAGTAAGTCCAATTGATTTGAGGCGGTCCAGCAAGATTTTGTGCGAGATAGTATCGAAGGCCACCTTCAGATCTAGAAGAATGAGAATGGTTAGCAAACTAGAGTCAGCTGCCACTAGAAGGTCATTAGTTATTTTAAGAAGTGCCGTTTCTGTGCTATGTAGAGGACGAAAACCAGACTCAGAAAACCAGCGAAAACCAGATCATTGGGATCCAAGCCAGGTTTCTTAAGTATGGGTGTAATAGTTGCCATCTTGAGAGGGGCAGGAAGAGAACCAGAAAGAAGAGATGATTGAACAATGGCAGTAATAGGAGTACACAGAGAGGAAACGCAAGATTTGACAAGGTTTGTCGGGAGAGGATCAAGAATGCAGGTTAAAGGTTTAGATTTTTGGATAAGGCGGGTTATTTCAGTTATAGTAGGAAGTTCAAAAGTAGATAGGGAACAAGAACATAGTACATGAGCAGTTGTACAGTCATAGCTTATAGTATTAACAGGTGGAGAGTACAATGGAATATTTTGGATTTTGGAATTGAAGAATGACATAAACTTGTCACACAGTTCAGTTGAGTACATGTGGTTAGGTAAAGTGTCTGGTGGCTGCAAAATGTTATTCACAGTAGAAAAGAGTGCACAGGTGTTACCCTCAAACGCCCTAAATAGTGTTCAATAGTAGGTAGATTTGGAAGCCGAGATAGCATCTTTATAATGCAGTACATTTAAATTTTCTGCATTTAGCAGACGCTCTTATTCAGAGCGACTTACAGAAGTGCTTCTATAGTAAACATTTCATTTCTCAAGTTTAAGTAAACAACAGTCGAAGAACACAAATCAGCTTAAACCTGTTAGAACCAAAGTGTTGTTTTTTTTTTTTTTTTTTCTGGAAATGGAAAAATGTTAGTAAATAAGTACAAGTCAGCTCAAGTGCTTAGTAAAAAGGTGGGTTTTTAATTGTTTTTTAAAGACAGCAAGAGACTCAGATGTTCAGACAGACAGAGGAAGTTCATTCCACCACTTGGGTGCTAGAACAGAGAAGAGCCTTGATGCTTGTCTTCCTTTAGTCCTGGGTGGAGGATCAAGTCGAGCAAGGCTGGTGGCTCGGAGGTTGAGCGGTACAGAGCGGGGTTTGATTAGACCGCGAAGGTAGCTTGGGGCTGGTCCATTTTTGCCTTTGTAGGCGAGCATCAGTGTTTTAAACTGAATGTGTGCAGCTACAGGAAGCCAGTGAAGAGAACGCAGCAGTGGGGTGATGTGGCAGTGTTTGGGCTGGTTAAAAACCAGACGGGCAGCTGCATTTTGAATGAGCTGCAAGGGTTTAATAGTGGACATAGGAGCACCTGCCAGGACGGAGTTGCAGTAGTCCAACCGTGAGATTACAAGTGACTGGACCAGAATCTGGGTAGCTTCCCTGGAGAGAAATGGTCGAATCTTTTTGATGTTGTAGAGGAGGTACCGGCACGATCTTGTCATGTTGGCTATATGAGGAGAGAAGGTCAGCTGGTTATCCAGGACAACACCAAGGCTTCTTACCTTATCAGATGGTCTGATCTGGGAGTCATCAAGACAGATGACTAGGTCCTGGGTTGGAGATTGATCTCCGGGAATGAGCAACATCTCTGTCTTGCTGGGATTGAGTTTTAGATGATGAGCTGACATCCAATGTGAGATATCTCGCAGACATGCTGAGATGCGAGCTGAGACCTGTGTGTCTGAAGGAGGAAATGACAGAATGAGCTGAGTGTCATCTGCATAGGAGTGGTAGGAGAAGCCATAGGAGGCTATGACCTTACCCAGAGAGCGGGTGTAGATAGAGAAAAGAAGTGGGCCAAGTACAGAGCCTTGAGGAACACCGGTTGAGAGAGTGCATGGAGGAGATATGGATCCCCTCCATGACACTTGGTATGAGCGCTCTTCGAGGTAAGAGGCCATCCATTGCCACGCTGAACCTGTTACTCCAAGGTTGGAGAGAGTGGACAAGAGAATGCTGTGATTCACTGTGTCGAAGGCTGCAGAGAGGTCAAGAAGAATAAGGGCCGATGACAATTTGGCTGCTTTGGCTGCATTAAGCTTCTCAGTAACAGCTACAAGTGCTGTTTCCGTAGAATGCGCTGCCTTGAAACCAGACTGGTACGGATCGTGGAGGTCATTCTGAGTAAGAAAGGCAGTAGGTGGTTATTATACATTTCCTTGTGCACAGTAAGTCCACTTTTCCTATACAGGCGTTCGAGCTGTCGTGCCCTTGATTTTAGTTGTCGTAGTTCAGTAAATGAGTAAATGAAACAGTTTGTGTTTTTAATTGGGCAAGATTATCCAAGAGATTATGCAGCTCTGTGTTGTAATGAGAGATGAGGTCTTGGGTAGAAGCAGATCCGTAGTTCCAATGGAGAGCACTGACTCCCGATAATAGGGCAGTATGATCGATGTTCTTGATATTACGAAATGAGATGGCCCGAGGACTCGTTTTAGCTGATGGCAGTGTCACAGTAAAAGAAATCAGGTGATGACCATAGATAGGAAGATCTGAAGCTGTACAATTCAGAGGGGTTACTCCAGAACAGCAGATGAGATCTAGAGTATGCACCTTGCAGTGGGTTGGAAAGTCCACATGTTGCTGCAGGCCAAAACCATCAATGCATGACAAGAAATCTTTTGTGAATGTATTGTTTTTGTTGTCCATGTGGATGTTGAAGTCTCCCAGGACTATTGTGTTCGGTGACATTGATTGTTGAAGTGAGTGGTATTACCATGGTAAGATCTAAAGAGCTCTCTGAGGCCTCCAGAAAGAAAGTTGTAGATGCATATGCGTCTGGGAAGGGATTTAAAAGGGTCTCAAAACAGTTAGAAATCAGCCATTCCACTGTCTGGAAAATAATTTACAAATGGAGAACATTAAAAACAACTGCTAACATGTCCAGGTCAGGCCATCCTAGCAAGTTCAGCCCAAGAGCAGACCGCAAGATGCGTCAAGAAGTCTCCAATAACCCTACAATGTCATCACGGGATCTACAGGTAGCTCTTGCCACAGTTGACGTGAAGGCATGCATCTACCACCAGAAAGAGACTGCACAAGTTTAATTTTCATTGGAGGTGTGCAGGGAAGACACCTTTGCTGCCTCAAAAAACATCAGGGCAAGACTAAAGTTTGCCAGAACACACCTAGACAAAGACCAGGACTTCTGGAACAATGTGCTTTGGACAGATGAATCCAAAGCTTAATTATTTAGGCACAGTAGTTGCATCTTTGGTGCAAACCAAACACAGCATTTAAGCACAAGAACCTCATACCAACTGTGAAGCATGGATGTGGAAATGTCATGGTTTGGGGCTGCTTTGCAGCAGCAGGGCCTGGCAAGTTCTCCATTATAGAATCCACGATGAATTCTTTACTGTATCAAAGGGTGCTTGAGAAAAATTTAAGACCATCTGTCCAAAAACTGAAGCTGAAGTGGAAGTGGACCATGCAACATGCCAACAACCCCAAACATTCCAGTAAATCCACCAAGGAATGGCCAAGTCAAAGCCCGGATCTTAATTTTATCTTAGAAGCAGATCCGTAGTTCCAATGGAGAGCACTGACTCCCGATGATAGGGCAGTATGATCGATGTTCTTGATGTTACGGAATGAGATGGCCCGAGGACTCGTTTTAGCTGATGGCAGTGTCACAGTAAAAGAAATCAGGTGATGATCATAGATAGGAAGATCTAAAGTTGTACAATTCAGAGGGGTTACTCCAGAACAGCAGATGAGATCCAGAGTATGCCCCTTGCAGTGGGTTAGAAAGTCCACATGCTGCTGCAGGCCAAAACCATCAATGCATGACAAGAAATCTTTTGTAAATGTATTGTTTTTGTTGTCCATGTGGATGTTGAAGTCTCCCAGGACTACTGTGTTTGGTGACATAGAGCAGAGTGAAGTTAGGAAAGTGGAAAAATCATTTATAAAATCAGTATTATGCTTAGGTGGTCAGTAGATTAATAGTAGGTATAGTAGGTATTGGTCCATTGATTTGGATAATAGTTGATTCAAATGAAATATGAGGAGGAACAGACACTGAGGTCACTTTCCATTTCTTACTGTAGAGGGTAGCAATACCGCCTCCTCGCCCAGTGGTGGGAGGTTCACAGGTAAAGGCAAACCCGGGTGGAATGCATTGATTTAATTGAGAAAACTCACCAGGTTGTTGCCATGTCATGGTCAGGCAGAGAAAATCAAATTTATGATCGGTTAGTAAATCATAGACCAAAGAACTCTTGTCAGAGAGCGAACGGATATTCAGTAGACCAATGTGAAGAGAGTTCAGACTGTGTACGGTGCTTGGCGACCTAGCCAAGGTAGCCAGCACATCCCGGTTAACAGACCGAATACGGCGTCTGCTGGGTGAACGGGGTAGAGTTGACCAGAGAGACCTTGTAATTTTGATGAGAGCCACGATGGATATATTTACGGTGTGGAAGTCGAGCAATATCCCGGTGTGAAAACAGATGATGACGGCTTGAGGGACGGGATCCGGTAACGGAGTTGGAGAAGTTTCATAGCTGTATATTTTAGAGTGGACATCTTTTGTTGTAAGATGGAAGCAAAAAGCGAAAGCCAGACGAGAGATGTCCAAAGTGGGAGCAGAGCAGAGAGCAGAAGGGCGATGAAGCAGGACATAAACAAAAGTAGCGGTAGCAGATGATAACTTCAATGCTAACTCAAGGTACAGTGCTATTATCTAACAAGGTGCTGAGATTTTCTGATTTAAAAAAGAAATAGAGTGACAGGAGCGGTAGTGATCACAGGTGTATAAAAATATGAAAATGAAAGAAAAATACAATAAAAATACGATAAAATATGGTAGCGGTAGCAGCAGCCAAATGCGCCAGCATCCACCATCACCATGACAACCTGTGTGATTTACCAAACTGCCCAATATAACAGTGAACCGACCGGTCACCACAGCCCCCTCCCAAAGGGCCAACCATCCCGGTGGAGTGGCTCTCCCTGAGACTTCACACCATGGGCCCTCTTCCGGCGATCGCTGGCACTCCTCTGCCGCTGCCAGCCGACTCCATGCACAGCAAACACCCTGCCGGCAACTCTCCGGTGTCCGCTGTATAAGTACAATGAAATAAACCAGTTTAACTCTATAATTTTGTCTCTCGCTGTTTGTTGCTTCACCCATGGCAAATTTTTTCTCTCACTGTTCGTTGCTTCACCCATGGCAAACTGTGTTGCCACACAGAGACTGCTGCGCTCTGACACGGCACATCCAGAAGCACTTGCCACACTTCACCTTCCAATGCCGCGGATCCAGCTGCAATAGCCCTCTAACAACTGCAGTTGAGCTTCATAATGTGCCGTTGATCTGGTCCTTCTTCTTCATTTTATCCTTATATAGCTCAGAGGTGTCTGTCTCATAAACATTTAACTGGCAAGCATATAAAGACAGAGCAGCACACCCTGTTACAATTTCTGTTAGAATTTTTTTTTATATTTAAATGTAAACATTTTAAATGTAAACCATTTAAAACATGAAATTGAGCATTCTAAAATTATACCTACCTTGGACTAAAAATTTGCTCAATAGTAAACTTTAACCAGACAGTAAATTAACTGAGAGAAAAAGCCCACAAGGCCTTCTATGCCATAAAAACGACAAGCATTCATGGACATTCCAACTTAAATTTAGCTGAAAATCCTTGAATCAATAATTAAAACCAATTGCTCTGTATGGCAGTGAAGTGTGGGGTTTGCAAACACACACCAATTCCACAATTGGGACAAATATTCATTAGAGACCCTGCACACAGAGTTTTGCAAAATCATCTTAAACGTACACAGAAATAACACAAACAATGTGTGCAGGGCAGAATCAGGCTGTTTTTCATTCATTATTAACATAGATAAAAAAGCAATCAAATTTTGAAAACATCTAAAAGAGAGCAACCCACAATCTTATCATTACAAAGCTCTGCAACACAAAGAGCTAAGCAAAGACACCAGTCCCCTCATTCAGCTGGTCCTGAGTCACTGCACCCACACACCACCTACGCAAACTGGCACACCACTAACCCACACTAACACAAAAAAGACTCAGGAACAGGAGGAATCTGCAAACCCAATAAGAATGAAACAGTATGCAGTATCTAAGTTATTGAGAAACTGAAACTTAAGTCCGGAGTGAAGTGCAGTGTTATTTGGCCCTAAACAGCAGATTATTTTAGCACACTAGGCTTTCTGATCCTAAACTGAAAAACACCTTAAAGAGGTACAGACTATGTACCTATGTACTAAGTATGCACAATCTGGCCGTGGAGACAGGGTGGCGTACACGATCCTGGCTGCCCCGGGAAGAGAGGCTGTGCCAGCACTGCACTTTCAATACAGTAGAGACAGAGCTGCAGTTCCTCACTGAATGCACCAAATACAACTGCATTCGGACCCATCATCTTCCCCAAGTTTAACTCCCTCCTAGACCCCGACAGCTTCGCCCCCAGGAACAGCTCTATCTCGCCGGTCAGCTTTGCCATTTCTTTGGTCTGTAGTTGATCCCACTTCTGACACCAATTTAAAGGTAGCTTTATTGGAATGACAAATATGGACATTAGTTTTCAGTTTTATGAAACTGAATAAAAAAAGAAAATAACAACAATAATAATAATACAATATATTTAAAAATAGTTACAGATATATTAAAAAATAATTAAACATAATACTAAATGTAATAAGAATAACTGGAGGCTGCCAGGTTTTTTTAGGAAACTGGACTTGTATAGTAAAATTGTATAGTATATAAAACACTTACTTAATAAACTTTTCCCTTAGTCACCTTGACGGCAGTTATAAGACGCGAATAAACAGCAACCAGGGACAAGTTAAAAAAGAACTGTTTATCTGGGGCCTTTAACTTGTCTCCCACAAGCTCTGGCTTCAGCTGCCTCAACAGCAGATTTACTGCAAACCTTTTGAGATGATGTTTACCTCCGCTTTCAATCAGGAAGCCCTGAAACAACAAAGGAGATCATGTTGTCCCCAATCACAAACACACAGTGAAATACAAAGTCAAATAGTCTGCAGGTGAGCTTAATAAGAAAGCAGAAGAAACAGCGTTCTGCCATAAGGGCTACCAATGCCACTAGGTCCTACTGTCACTCTGTTAACTGGATCCAATGCCCTATAGTTCACCTACTATTCTACAGTCCTTTTGTCTTCTATTCATTATGCAAAGGACAAAAGGATGTACGTACATATACACACAAAAATGACAAAGACAGGAGAAACCTGGGAAATAAGTGATTTCAATAAGCAAAGAACAAACAAGGGGTGTAGGTATGGTGTTACCATAAGGATGGCATAGGTAGGAAAAACTGAAGAATACTAGTTTGTGGCATTTTCTGCCCCTTCTTTATTTAAGGCATACTTAATGTCCCCAAGCATCTCACCCTAACATTGTGACCACTGTTTCTCAGTGCTGATGCTGTTTGTCCAGGTTTGACAAACAGAGTAAAAAGCAACACCTGGACAGGACAAAAGCAATGCAGATAACCAGTGGTTGATTACCAATACAGACAGACAACAAAAAGGCAGTTGTAGCCAAGTGGTTAAGGTACTGGAATAGTAATCACAAGGTCGCTGATTCAAGCCTCACTACTGCCAGGCTGCCACTGTTGGGCCCTTGAGCAAGACCCTTAACTCTCAATTGCTTTGACAATATACTGTCACAGTACTGTAAGTCGCTTTGGATAAAGGTGTCTGCAAAATGCCAAAAATGTAAAACCGCCAAGGACAAATACCTTTTGAACAAGGAAATCACTTTAAATATGGCTTTAAATTACTTACAAACTTAGCAATGCTTTGAAACAAATTTAGTTTAAAATGCTCTAAATATGGAATTGTAATCAGTCTTGGGTGCAAGTGCATAAGAAAATCAAATGTGTCAAATTAAGACAAGGTTGTCCTCTGGTTGTTTGAAGGCTCAAGAGACTGGTGGATTGACATAACTAGATTTGTAAGTTTGAATCACTGTCTGTGTGAGATTTCATCTAGATAATCTGGTTTCCATCCACCTACCGAAAACCACCCCTTTGGTGGATTGGCTACTGGACTGGAAGAAAAGAAGGATGTACTGTGAAAAGACTATATTTGAATTCAGACTACATTTAAATTCAGGCATTATTCTCATTGTGCTGCCTATTTTGGCAAGCTTTGGCAAGTGAAAGAGGTGGACAACAAAAAAAGTAGCTACAGGGCACACTTTAGTCACATGGGGCTCAGAATATCATTGCTGAACAGTATTCATGTCTAAACAAAAATATACTTTCCTGATCTGCCATGAGTAAGAAGTTGAAATACAGCTGTCTAATTCCACAGAGTTATCGTTTATCATTTATTTAGTGTAATTGCCATAAGGAGACTAAAACTAAGAGACACAGGAAAAAGTCAGGTGAGTTTTGGTGGTAAAGGACAAGCAGGAAAAAGTAAAGCTTTAGAAAAAGAGAAAGAGGGAGTGTAAGCTCAAGCGTTTGCCTGAATGGATTGTAGACAGAGAAGCTGATGCAGACGCAGTGCTGCTCTCGCCTCTGATTGGTCAGATCACCAGTAAGAGACTGACGCAGGAAAAGTCAGAGAGGAAAATGACATTTACGCTGCCGTGTATCAGTTCTTAAACTCTTGAGTCAAGGTGTCTTAGGTGCCTGTGTGTGCGTAAGTGTATGCGTGTGTGTATGAATGGGGAAGGGGGGGGGGGGGGGGTGATAGGGGTTGAGGGTGTATAAATAAATAAAGCAGCACATCAGAAGCAGCACAGGGATGCACACAGCACACACCTGAAGCCAGCTGAAGAAAATTGTTTGCCTGTGGATATGAATAAAATTATCAAAGAGAATATTTCGGAAAATAACAAATAAACAGTGGACTGCATATATGAACTGGAAGTTTATGAACAAGGTTTTCCGAACACACTGATCCAGTGGACTTGGCAGCTTGATCAGCAGCTCTGTTTGGCTGTTGTCTCATGTCCACCTCTGGATGTGCTCTTGATGTATTGCTGTGGTCTGGGACACTGGAGGAGA